>NC_135556.1:3042500-3207500 GCF_964340395.1 Glandiceps talaboti | reverse complement strand
TGATTGTTCGTTCGTTAGATTTGTAAAATAAATAAATAAATAAATAAATAGATATATGATTGATTAAGTAATGTATCTCTGTTGTCTGTTCACTCGATGCATAGCCGATCTAACTTATCGATATTTCGTGTTGTTGAATTCCAATCAACGTGTACAGTCATAACAGCATCTTTCAGTTTGTATAATAGTAAGAACTGTAAAGGAAGTACTATATACCTTTTCAGTTCTGTCATCCTATTTTCTTCCATCTCTATGTATGTTTTTAGTATAGATACACGCCTTTGTTCCATGGAAACAAGCCTCTCAAAGTCTTTCATAGATGTAAACATTTCTGATGAAACACACACAGTCAACATTGCAGTAAAGATACATATAATGGCAAGGATCCAGAAAACACGTGCAATAGATTCCATTTTCCTTCCTCTTTGAAGTATACCCGAGATACGTGCAATTTACTATTAAACCGATCGTTTTCTCGTCAATTCAGATCCAGACATCATATAAGTATTTATTTGGAAACTAGATTGAACGTTTGTTTTTAGCGAGAATAGAATATATTAATTCCGTGTCCATAATGATGTGACAGCTATTTGCAATAATGATGTGACAGCTATTTGCAATAACCAATGTTGAAACACATAAAATGTGTGATAATTATTTACTTTAACATGTTTTCAATGTCACTTTGACAGTTATGCTTTCTGTTTCTTTATTGAGTAGAGTTTAATATGCAGCTGTCACCATAAACAGTCATCGTGAACAGTCATTAGCATCATGTCATTGGGTGACTCTACATTTAAAAAAAATAAAACAGCAAGTCTATTCACTGTACAGTAGTGACACGTATCATAAATCCACAATATGACAATTTCTAGCATCGGGCGATGTTCCACCGTAGATTTACAATCGACACTTGTAATTCGTTTGCTACTTTGATCGATCAAATAAACAGAACAACTAATGGTGAGACCTGACTACGTATGTAGCTACAACCATAGACCTTACATCGTATAGGGGTCTATGCTAAAACAAGAACGACTTCTGCTCGGAAATCGCAACATACGGGGATTAAAAAACTGAGTTGATTTAAGGAATAAGTATTCTCTATAAATGTATTGGGGCACAAACTTGACTGGGTTGGAAAACTATTTTTGTAGGCTGGCCAGAAGTTAAAATTTTGTAATTATTATCATGTATTCACTGTACATGTATTTATGTTGTTTTGCTATCTTATGTAACCTTGCTTTCTTTTTTTACTTCTGGCGAATTAATATTATTATCACACACACACACACACACACACACACACACACAGAGAGTATAAAGGGTAAAATAGTATCACTGATGATTTACAAAGGTTATAATACAAGAATTTTAAATTTTTAGCATTCAGATTTTGATCTGTCTTGGTCGACGATCAGAGTGACAAATTCGATAGTTACAGTTGACCACTAGGTGGCGGTATAATCAGTACGTACGCGTTATAACCGTTGTAGATCATTACCAAGCTGCTGATCATTTTTGGTCAATAATGATAATAGTTTATTCACAACTAAACACGGTGACAAGTAGTCAAATTAGTCACGTGGTTAAAAAGTCTGAAAAAGACAACAGACAATCAATAAAATAAATATTTCAGCTGGAGTAAAAATTGTTTGTTTTTTTAAAAACAGAACAAATGGTAAATCATGAAAGTTAAAGCTTTAACAACACATGTACAGTTACACAACAGAGTCAGTACTGATTCAACTTGTACAGTTACACAACAGAGTCAGTACTGATTCAACTGGTACAGTTACACAACAGAGTCAGTACTGATTCAACTGGTACAGTTACACAACAGAGTCAGTACTGATTCAACTTGTACAGTTACACAACAGAGTCAGTACTGATTCAACTGGTACAGTTACACAACAGAGTCAGTACTGATTCAACTTGTACAGTTACACAACAGAGTCAGTACTGATTCAACTTGTACAGTTACACAACAGAGTCACTACTGATTCAACTTGTACGGTTACACAACAGGGTCAGTACTGATTCAACTTGTACAGTTACACAACAGAGTCACTACTGATTCAACTTGTACAGTTACACAACAGAGTCACTACTGATTCAACTTGTACAGTTACACAACAGAGTCACTACTGATTCAACTTGTATAGTTACACAACAGAGTCAGTACGGATTCAGCTTATACAGTTACACAACAGAGTCACTACTGATTTAACTTTGCAATACACGATATGACTGTTTTCCATACGTTTTGTCCTACACTTGAATGTGATTTTGGTTTTATAGCAGGTTTCATAACCGTGAGAATGACTATCAGGTACAAGGTGATGAAGTTTGTGTTGTAAATTTGTCAAGGACCAAAATTTCAGTGTTTACTATTTCGGCAATTTCGTTCCTTTGTCTAAAAATATATCAAATTCACTTCTCATATTAGCCAGACAGTTTTAAACATGGCTCTAATCGCTTGACTGACTGGAAAACTAGGCATTGACATATTGTGATCAGTTGAGTGTAAAATAATCACATTGCCTTGTCACAAAATATATTAATGAGAGCATATGTCTTTGGTGTTTATGATAAGTTAGAATTTCACTGATAATCTCAAGTTAGATTAATTATCATAACAACCCAATGACTTCATCTTTTAACAATTATGACAATTTACTTCTATTTCCCTGTAGATTTCCTTGCCAAAGTATATTTGGTTACTTTTTTTAAATCATATTCCAGAGAGAAACAACAGTCTGCATATTGTGTTTGTCTACTTCTGAATCACATAATTGTCTTCATTTACTTTTTTTACGTCTCATTAACTGTTATGGAAGTATTGTGACCAACGAATATCTTGTCTTTGGATCAAAGCAATTCAAAACAATAAATTGCATCTGTGCCACACCACACCACACCACACCACACCACACTCATCATCATCATCATCATCATCATCATCATCATCATCATCATCATCATCATCATCTAAACTCATGGTATGAACAAAGTTAGCACGTAACAAGACCCAAGGTTTAGTGTGCTTTTTTGAAAAACAAAAAATTGAAGTACTCTGTCACAATAATGGGTTCATTTTGAGATACATGTGATGTAGCTATAATAGACACACAAGTCATGCTACATTTATTGTTTTTGAATTTGGCGTTAAGGTGTGTACTTGATATATATAAGCACGACTGAAATATTTTTAGCACTGTCTATATTAACAAAAATATCCCAGAATCAGTCAATTTTTCATGTTATGTGGTTGCACTTTGATTATTTTACAATTTTTCATGAAAAGTGTTCACTAAAGTAGATATTGTTATCAAAATGTCATGGCAGTAAAGGCAACAAATGCAGAGTTTGACAAAGTCTGTCGACCTAAACAGGCAAATTGTTACTTGCAAGTACAAGAAAATATCTTCAAAATTATTGGGAAAAAAATTCTTTGTAATTAATTTGGTATACAACATATAAAGTTCAAAATATAAACTTTTATTTAGACCATTGTACAATAATGAACTGAACTGAACTATACTATCACATATTATGCTTATAATATACTAAGTCAGGTCATTTATCAATAAACTGTTAACAGACCTTGACATTCAGTCTTCTGCAATATGTGAGTAAACTACGTCTATAAACGTTCAACCAGAATTCGCATTATATTAATACATACGACCAAATACTAAGTCCATGGCTAGCACAACACTTCAAACTGACAAACATGCACTTTAGACTTACGAAATACCCACAATGCAGTGTCATAGAAGATTTGAACATCCACGATGCAGTGCCATAGAAGACTTGAACAGAAAGTATTCTTCAGATTGTTTTTTTTTTGCTGTCAGTAAAGTGTAGAGAAATTTGAAATCTTAGAATACAGAATTTCCCTCAGATTGTTAGTGTACAAGGTAATCATAAGAGACTGGAGATTTTCATGTCCATGTTATGGGTTGTTGATATGATAAAGTGGGCATAAAAATACAACGGTAATCATAAGAGACTGGAGATTTTCATGTCCATGTTATAAGTTGTAGATACGATAAAATGGGCATAAAAATACAACGCAAACAAAGTTTTTACAAGAAAGTGATGTGACCGTGAAATACAAATTGAGAACCGAGATCTGAAGAGATCATGTACATATATTTGTATATAGCGCCCTCTTTCAACCAACTCTTCAAAGCAGATTGTTTTTTTGAAACAGAAAGCTAGAAACGCTAAATATATATGCAAATACCAAAATTAAATAAACTATGCACATATTTTGCTGCAATGGCTAAGTACGAACATGTTATTCAAGGCAGTGCCTCAAAAATAGCCAGCCGTCCATGTGATATCAATAATACAGACGTACATACGAATGGATTGACAGACAGACAACTAGGCAGGCAGGCAGGCAGGTGGATAGCTAGGTAAACGGGTGGACAGCCAGACAGGCAGGCAGGCAGGTGGATAGCTAGGTAGACGGTGGACAGACAGACCCTGTTTCTGTTAACTCTACCACTAATAGATATCACACCAAATTGTGGTTGTGCATGTATATGGGATCAACACTTAAAAGGCTGTTGATGTGTTTCGTCACTTCTTCGAATCCGATAGATATGGAGCGTCTGTATTCCTCACACGGCATGTTACATTAACATATTGGCGGACACAAAACATTGGCATCCTTATATGTTATATGAGCTAACATTTATAAAGTAAACAGAATCCATTGAAACCACGTGTCTTAAAAGATATTAAGGTTTATTTATTGATTAAAATGTGTTTACTTTATTTTTTTATCATTTCATTCATCAATTCAGAAAACTGATGAAGGATTTCAACCTGTGAGATTTATACGTTTTACATGTGTTGTGTGTTACATCCAGACCACACCCTTTACAAAGATACTGATAAAAAAAGAGATATGGGGAATAGATTAATCTTCAGACCATACAGTTCAGTTATCGTTGCTCAACTTACGTTACGTCATCTTTAATCAAACGAGCTGGTCTCGTCAGTACGTATGTAGGAAAATAACCGCTACATTCAAAGGATCATGGCCAAGTTTGTTCTCTTTCAAATGTGGCTTTACATGATCAGTTTAGTGTTCTTCGTTTGTATTCATAACACTGTCTGTTACATAAGTGTGTCAAAAAATCGTACTTACGAAGAAAATATCAACACATGTGTACAAGGTACTTACCACAAACAAGAACCAGGGCCTGAACCACAGTTACATGGAACAGTAAGTTCTACAAGTTATATCTATTTTATTTCAGTATTTCTTCGTTAGTCTTTACTTGTCTCTTTTCATGTATTGATTGAGAGCGCATCTCTCTGTGTCTGTGTGTATGTGCCTATGCATGTGTATTTATGTGTCATTTGAGCTTCATCTTTGGGAGCAAAGGTCAAACATCACAAGCCTCTTAAACGGGCAACTTGTGTAACTTCAGACCCGTGGTCTGGGGCACAACCAACTGGACGATATGTAACAAGTAGCTTTCTAGGCACCAGGCAGGCAGGCAGTCAAGTTGTGGAGATGGAGTATTCCAAAACAGTAAAGATGAAATATATAAGATGGTTTCATCAAACAAGGACCCATGTGTAGGAAATTTCAGCCAAACACAGACGCTTGGCTAGTCTGTTGAATTCAGAGGCATTGTGAATAGCGTGGATTTAAAACTGGAAATGTACGCATACAACGCAATACCAAAAATGTGGCTAGGCACATTAGAAGGCAGGTTGCTGTGAGGTAGAGGGCGGGAAACGAGAGAGAGAGAGAGAGAGAGAGAGAGAGAGAGAGAGAGAGAGAGAGAGAGAGAGAGAGAGAGAGAGAGAGAGAGAGAGAGAGAGAGAGAGAGAGAGAGAGAGAGAGACAGACAGACAGACAGACAGACAGACAGACAGACAGACAGACAGACAGACAGACAGACAGACAGACAAACAGACAGACAGAGGGGGAGACGCTCATAGTGTGGCTAAAAACGGAATGTCTTTATTTCCAAATATAACAAACTAATAGCTAGAGTTTACAGGAAGTGAATAACAATTAATATTGGTATAAGGATATGCGATTATGTATGTTACAAGTTATAAACTTTTAGTATCTTGGATTGAGGATGTTTAGACTTCATATCGTTATCAGTATTCAACCGCGGTTGAAGTTCACCATCTTTGAACCTTAGAATCCATAAACTACAATTTGTAGATCTTTGCATTCATATCAATGACAAACTTTCAAAAGAGAGATTTCTTTGGTACTGCTCGTCTCTCTTTACAAACGTGTTACCAAGTGTATAACAGACATATATACTAAGTTACGGTACGATGTCTTTATCTTTAATTTGAGAAAAAATACCTATCTTGGATTAACTCTATAGACTCTACTCGGGGAATTGTTAGAAAATTGGACACATGTACCGTAGCCATTGCTAGGGGTTTATGTCAGCGTATTGGCAGATGATGATGATGATGATGATGCTGATGATGATGATGATGATGATGATGATGATGATGATGATGATTTTATAACTATGGATTTTATAACTACAATCTCATCTCATCTTACCAACGACAATCAAACTACACCAGCGTCATGGTTCTTCATAAACCCACCGAAGAAAAACAGCACCTTTATCAGCAAAAATGCCCTTCTTCTATTCGTCCATATCACATCTACAGCGAAGCTATCGATCCATCTTGCCAGAAGAAATAAAACCAACGACGTAACACCCATCGACCCACTGGAAATATTCAAAACACGAATTCGCACCAGACTACTGATTGAATTTGAACATTACAAACTTAAGGAACAACTAACGATATTCAACTCAACTTGGAACATCAACAACGCCATCTGCAGCGTATCAAATGGACAATTACATTTAGAATTTTAGCACTGATTTACTTAGCTTAAACCTGTAACAGTAACTCCAACAACATATGTTTTGAACCCATTTATTAGCTACGTACGTTATGAATAATGAAAACATGTAAATAGTGTATTTGTACATTGACAAGATTCGTACTTTGCTGAACTGTATAATTGTAAATATTTTAACACTTCACTGTAAATAGGGCAAATACGAATAAATGTCCCATTGAAAAGATGATGATGATGATGATGATGATGATGATGATGATGATGATGATGATGATGATGATGATGATGATGATGATTTGGTTAAACTTCTTTTCTTAGTGTGAACCCTGGCAAGGAAGAGCATGTTGTGAGTCGGAGACGACGGAGGATATGCACTATTCTGATGTATGGCATGGTTTTGACTGGAATCACTGCGGTAACATATCCCGAGGATGCTGGACTTGGATGATGAAAGATCTGTGTTTCTATGAATGTTCACCAAATACAGGTCCATGGCTTGTCTATGTAAGTTATACAAACTTATGAATATTCACCAAATACAGGTCCATAGCCGGTCTTGTCTTGTCCAAGTGACATACTTTTATATAGAGATATATGAAATAACAGAGTTGAACAAAGGCTATAAACAATTCACCGATAAAGGGTTCTAGCCATTAAGCACTTCTATACTACAAGTACATAATGTGACATTTTTGAGATTAGATGATGAACTAGTATTTAAAGGATGTTTACAGACCTAATGACCAGTCTGAGACTGTCTTTCTAATCTGTGACAACTTTATTTAACATAATATGTTCAAGGTTAATTCTAAAACATTCTACAATGATGTATACTAGTCAAGTTTCTACCTTGAAGGTAAGTCATAGCTTTAACTTAAAATATCGTTTTGCTTGCCAATTAGGAGGATAAGACCTTCCGAGACGAAAGATACATAGACATACCGCTTTGTGCCAGTGAATGTGATGCATGGTGGGAAGAGTGTCGCTATGACTACACATGTTCTGATGATTGGAATACGGGTTGGGATTGGTCAACCGGTAAGATTACGTCATCATTTCTTTGATTTACCAGGGCTCTGAAATTTACTAACGATACATAATATTGTCCAACAGTCAACACGGTCGGTACAAAACACTAATACAGACAAGGTACAGGCCAGGTCAGGTATAGACTGAATATTTTTTTTATTCACATTCACATTCGGATCCAGAGATCCAAATTTATTTGCAATATATATTGGTTTCCATGGCAAATTTCACTTTGTCTTTCATAAATGCTAATTCAACAATGTATTAAGTACTCGATTGCGTTCACATTCTGTTAAAAACGTCTATGATAAATACTCCGAACCACATAAACGATATCTCTCTTGACAACCATCAATTACCAATAATTACCGCTCACACGGAGCATGTGCATTTAGATGTGTCACTGACAGAGTGTGTAGTAGACAAGTATTGATTATTTGTTTTTGTGTTTGGCCTTTATCTTGCCTTTAACAGCGAGAAATCATTCAAAATAATGCCAACGATACTAAAACTAACATGACTCTGACTATCTGACTTACTCCCAATGCAGACAGGTTGATCAATTGGGGTAACAGCTAGTACTTATAGGTATGTGTGATGGTTATGATCTATCACGTGATACATAATTAAAGGTCACAGCGTAACTGATATCTATATATATAATCTCTTTCTTAGTTTGAGAACACGTGATATTATGATAACAACCTATCGATAATAATCATAATATTCGTTGCTATAACAGACAACCTCAACTCTGCATTTATTGCATTACTTCTTTCTAATATGAGTAATTGTAATCAAATACACTCAATTTACAATTGTTGTTTCAAACAGCGATCAGACATTAGACGTACGGCCATGCTCCTTAATTTTCCAGCTGCAAATATAGAGCAATTCCGAGTGTATGTTAGGGGGTCTTATCATGTTCGAATGACTTATCTAAGTGTAATCCTGGCTCCATAGCTTGGCGTTAAATTTCTAAATGGTAATCACTGATCAGTTATATTATTTGTGAGGCACTTTGAACACAGAGTGCGAAAGAGCTATATAAAAATACCAACATTATTGTTCCCTTATGATGCATGGATAATAATTTTCCTTCATCTTAAGTAATTACTCTCCCCTTTGATAAAATGAAACATTAAACTATAGAGATATTTGCTGGTTTTTTTTTATCAGGTACAAACAAGTGTCCAGAAGACAAAGTATGTCGTACCTTCGATGAGTATTTTGGTAGTGCCCGTAACATGTGTGAAAATCTCTTTGGTTCGTGGAACTACACTCCCGATGATGAATACTGTTTTAAGTTATCATTTGATGGTCCTGAAAACCCAAATGATGAGGTAGGACATTGTCATACTATATACATGGTCGCACAACAATAAGGTCTGTTTACGGCAACGGTATAACACGTTTGTCCACTTTACAACAACGGTATAACACGTTTGTCCACTTTACGGCAACGGTATAACAAATTGCCCACTTTACGGCAACGGTATAACACGTTTCTCCACTTTACGACAACGGTATAACACGTTTGTCCACTTTACGGCAACGGTATAACAAATTGCCCACTTTACAACAACGGTATAACACGTTTCTCCACTTTACGACAACGGTATAACACGTTTGTCCACTTTACGGCAACGGTATAACACGTTTGCCCACTTTACGACAACGGTATAACACGTTTCTCCACTTTACGACAACGGTATAACACGTTTGTCCACTTTACGGCAACGGTATAACACGTTTGTCCACTTTACGACAACGGTATAACACGTTTCTCCACTTTACGGCAACGGTATAACACGTTTGTCCACTTTACAACAACGGTATAACACGTTTGCCCACTTTACGACAACGGTATAACACGTTTGTCCACTTTACGACAACGGTATAACACGTTTCTCCACTTTACGACAACGGTATAACACGTTTGTCCACTTTACAACAACGGTATAACACGTTTGTCCACTTTACAACAACGGTATAACACGTTTCTCCACTTTACGGCAACGGTATAACACGTTTGTCCACTTTACAACAACGGTATAACACGTTTGTCCACTTTACAACAACGGTATAACAAATTGCCCACTTTACAACAACGGTATAACACGTTTGCCCACTTTACGACAACGGTATAACACGTTTCTCCACTTTACGACAACGGTATAACACGTTTGTCCACTTTACGGCAACGGTATAACACGTTTGTCCACTTTACGGCAACGGTATAACACGTTTGCCCACTTTACGACAACGGTATAACACGTTTGCCCACTTTACGACAACGGTATAACACGTTTCTCCACTTTACGACAACGGTATAACACGTTTGTCCACTTTACGGCAACGGTATAACACGTTTGTCCACTTTACGACAACGGTATAACAAATTGCCCACTTTACAACAACGGTATAACACGTTTCTCCACTTTACAACAACGGTATAACACGTTTGTCCACTTTACAACAACGGTATAACACGTTTGTCCACTTTACAACAACGGTATAACACGTTTGTCCACTTTACAACAACGGTATAACACGTTTGTCCACTTTACAACAACGGTATAACACGTTTGCCCACTTTACGGCAACGGTATAACACGTTTGTCCACTTTACGACAACGGTATAACACGTTTCTCCACTTTACGGCAACGGTATAACACGTTTGTCCACTTTACGGCATTTATGCATCAACCATTCTAATACTGTCATCATCATTTCTACCAATAATAGTGATATGACAGACTTACAATATATTCCAACCTTCATAGTGATATGACAGACTTGATATATATTCCAACCTTCATAGTGATATGACAGACTTACAATATATTCCAACCTTCATAGTGATATGACAGACTTACAATATATTCCAACCTTCATAGTGATATGACAGACTTACAATATATTCCAACCTTCATAGTGATATGACAGACTTACAATATATTCCAACCTTCATAGTGATATGACAGACTTACAATATATTCCAACCTTCATAGTAATATGGCAGACTTACAATATATTCCAACCTTCATAGTGATATGGCAGACTTACAATATATTCCAACCTTCATAGTGATATGACAGACTTACAATATATTCCAACCTTCACAGTGATATGGCAGACTTACAATATATTCCAACCTTCATAGTGATATGGCAGACTTACAATATATTCCAACCTTCATAGTGATGACAGACTTACAATATATTCCAACCTTCATAGTGATATGACAGACTTACAATATATTCCAACCTTCATAGTGATATGACAGACTTACAATATATTCCAACCTTCATAGTGATGACAGACTTACAATATATTCCAACCTTCATAGTGATATGACAGACTTACAATATATTCCAACCTTCATAGTGATATGACAGACTTACAATATATTCCAACCTTCATAGTGATATGACAGACTTACAATATATTCCAACCTTCATCTTTTGCAGGTCTGTAAACACTATGCCAAAGAACTGGAAGAAATAAATTCAGCTACTACGGTGAAAGAATCATGTTTATCAATACTTGTCATTCTTTTCACCTTGGCCGCTAACAGTTTGTAACGTTGACAATATCACCTGACCTGAGAGTAAAGATGACACGGTCCAATACAATCGAAAATCAAGACTATTTTCAGGATCTTTCTACAAAAAAAGACTGGCACAGTCCCTTCACTATCTTCAAATGTTTTGAGCTTGTTTATCATTTTTAGTTCTGAATCTGAGAATGTCCTAAACTATAAATTCCCAGTTACTCGTAGTCTACCAAGGGCTACACTAACTGTTTGGTAATCATTCAGTCACATTATCATTTCACACAACAGAACACAGTTGTGTTGTTGTTGTTGTTGTTGTTGTTGTTGTTGTTGTTGTTGTTGTTGTTGTTGTTGTTGTTGTTGTTTCTAATGTCTTATTCAAATCACAGACAACTAACAAATCACAGACAAGTAAGTTTCTTACTTGTGTGTGTTTAAATAAAGAATGAAAAAGCCTGGAGACTCGAGCAAGGCTAATAAAGAAAACAAACATCTGATTCATTGCATTCACGTGTTATTGTACACGTAATATGTCATCTAGTTTCAGAGTTGATTAGTCCTATTAAATTACAATTATTTTCATATGAATTACTACAAAAACACTCATTAAAATTGCTCTCGATGTTATTTTAGCATTGGCGATATTAAAATATAACCCTCGCCTATTTGTCAATAACCAAAATATATTTTAGAAGTACAGATGAAAGGTCTGATTTGTGTTATAGCTTTCCGTCTTTTAGTCGTAATGTTCCAAACCGAGGCTCTTTCTCCAAATACTTCATAGAACGATTTCCCAGCGATTTTTAAAAAAAATAAAGTAGCCCCTTGAAGAATTACAATTGTTATAAAGAGTTTTAAAACATAGGTAAACAAACATGACGAAGTAAGAATTACAATTATTGTAAACATAAGTAAACAGGTATGAATCATTTATCCTAAAAGTGAAGGTAGGTGTGACATTTTGAATGGTTTAGTCCTTATTTATTTATTTATTTTTGTTCGTTTGTTTATCACTGCATTATCTCTATACCAATGGAATTAACACCCTTTGCACATAAATGAGAAACCTGAGACAAATGAGTGACCATGATAATAGACACAACTAGAAACACTCACGTGATGTGAGATAAAGCAGGTCAAGCATTGTCAATTAAATATTAAACTAAATACTCCTCTGAAAGACAGAAATATAGTAATTATCTGGTAGATCAGTTGATTCGGGATTCATGCTCTATATCCCTACCTCCTGATTGGTGGTTTGGGCCAGTGACCCCGTCCCAGGCCACTAACACAACACAACACATCACATCAGGAGCGAGGGCTGAACACGCACACACCAAGGACATTTACCTCGGATTTATTGCAAGTTCAGCATTTTGTAAGTACGTTTCCGTTATACACTACATGTTTGAATTAGAAACAGTGTCAGGGAACCAGACGGCTGTTGGTCAAAGTCCCTCGCAACTGTAAAGCCACTGCATTGATTTTGTTGATCTCATCACTGCAACTATAGGTTTGCAGACTTTACTGCAGTCTTCATGCATCCAAACACAATTCGTACTTCTACATGTGGTTTTTCTAAGTCAACAATCAGTCGCTGGGTACAATGATAAGTGGTCGTATAGTACAGTTAGAACGGTTGGAGACATGTGACATTATCAACTTTGCTAACGTAAGCAGATAACAGCATAGTAGCTTACTGTATGCTCTTTATCTCCCTTGTAAATATCAACGATCAATCACACTATGTTTAAAGTTGAACTTGAGTGTGAGTAATAAACACGTTGTCGTTACAAGTTAAGTTCAGGTAACTGTTTATATTCAGTAAAATGAAGAGTTGGGTCCATTCTGTAAGTATATGAGATTAAAATACACAGATAAATACATCAGTTTTAAAGGGCCATGTTTCAATCCCGGGTCATCGCATTAGTGTTATCTTGATAAAGACTACATGGGATCGTTCTTTGGTCAGGGCCAACCTTTTCCTAATCCGAGGTAGGCCTTTTAAATTTATATTTGGTCAAAATCATTAGTTTGAATTTTCTCGTTAGCACTAATAAAAGTTTCTAGAGAGTTCATCGATATAGAGATATTATCAGTACAGGAGTTCACCTTGACGTGTCAGATTTCTAGGAGCGTATATTTCCAGCACTTAGCACAATAGGGATGATTTTATTAGGTGAGTGAGTGAGTGAGTGAGTGAGTGAGTGAGTGAGTGAGTGAGTGAGTGAGTGAGTGAGTGAGTGAGTGGGTGGGTGGGTGGGTGGGTGCGTGGGTGGGTGGGTGGGTGGGTGGGTGGGTGGGTGAGCGAGCGAGCGAGTGAGAGAGCATCAGTCAGTCAGTCAGTCAGTCAGTCAGTCGGCCAGCCAGCCAGCCATCCACCCACCCACCCACCCACCCACCCACCCACCCACCCACTCACTCACTCACTCACTCACTCACTCACTCACTCACTCAGACAGACAGACAGACAGACAGACAGACAGACAGACGGTTAGTTAGTTAGTCAGTCAGTCAGTCAGTCAGTCAGTCAGTCAGTCAGTCAACCAGGAAGTTATATAATTAGCCATTCGTTAGTCAGCCAGTCTACTGAAAATAAAACTTGTTATTGTATTATCTGGCCAGTCAAGACATGAATTAAGGTCATAAGAAGTGATAAACTTTGTGATATAATAACAATTGTTCTTCATACGTAAACACTTTGATGCGTCATCGTGTCGCGATTGATCGCGATTGATGACAGGTCGAATGTTCAATTATGGCACCTGAAGCCCTCGTGATTGACATTTCGATTGTGCTCAGACCACTATATTTTCGTGGTCTGAGGATTGTGTTAATACGATCAAGGCCTCAGGTGTGGAAGATCGAACCATACTGACCCAATGACAAAGTACAAGCTTTGATGAGGTACGTCATGTGATAGGGCTAGATTATCAGATTCATTCATCATCACGAACCTGGTTTGATAATATCATCAAGTAGTCTAACCATACTAATTTATTGTATCCTACTAGATCAAGGTCATGACCTTGCGTCTACTGACGTCAGTCATCCGTCCATCCCGCCATGTATTCTCATAATGCAAAACAGACGATTTCTTAGAATCATAAATCATACCTTGAACAGAGAGCATTGTGCAAAGTAAATTGATTATTCTGTCAATTACAGTTTAGGAGCACAGTGTTAGTGTTTTGTGGATTTATCTTTTAAAATGAAAGACCACTCATTGATGTATGTGAAATGTTTATTAAGAGGTGTATTGACAATCACCACTCTACGGTCTATTCAATCACCACTCTACGGTCTATTCAATCACCACTCTACGGTCTATTCAATCACCACTCTACGGTCTATTCAATCACCACTCTACGGTCTATCCAATCACCACTCCACGGTCCATTCAATCACCACTCTATGGTCTATTCAATCACCACTCCACGGTCTTTTCAATCACCACTCTACGGTCTATTCAATCACCACTCTACGGTCTATTCAATCACCACTCCACGGTCTATTCAATCACCACTCTACGGTCTATTCAATCACCACTCCACGGTCTATTCAATCACCACTCTACGGTCTATTCAATCACCACTCCACGGTCTATTCAATCACCACTCTACGGTCTTTTCAATCACCACTCTACGGTCTATTCAATCACCACTCTACGGTCTATTCAATCACCACTCTACGGTCTATTCAATCACAACTCCACGGTCTATTCAATCACCACTCTACGGTCTATTCAATCACCACTCTACGGTCTTTTCAATCACCGCCACGGTCTATTCAATCACCACTCCACGGTCTATTCAATCACCACTCCATGGTCTATTCAATCACCACTCTATGGTCTATTCAATCACCACTCTACGGTCTATTCAATCACCACTCCACGGTCTATTCAATCACCACTCTACGGTCTTTTCAATCACCACTCTACGGTCTATTCAATCACCACTCTACGGTCTATTCAATCACCACTCTACGGTCTATTCAATCACCACTCTACGGTCTATTCAATCACCACTCTACGGTCTTTTCAATCACCACTCCACGGTCTATTCAATCACCACTCCATGGTCTATTCAATCACGACACTGAAAGAAGTTTCTCAGTTTGTTACAAATGAGAACCGTAAAAGTGCTATTGACCTTGTCATTTCGGTGACGGCCACATCGAGTATCACATTTATCAACACAGTCTATCTGAAGTATTCATAATCTATCAACACGGTCTATCTGAAGTATTCATAATCTATCAACACGGTCTATCTGAGGTATTCACAACAATATATCAACACAGTCTATCTGAAGTATTCATAACAATATATCAACACGGTCTATCTGAAGTATTCATAATCTATCAACACGGTCTATCTGAAGTATTCGTAACAATATATCAACACAGTCTACCTAAAGTATTCATAACAATATATCAACACGGTCTATCTGAAGTATTCATAACAATATATCAACACGGTCTATCTGAAGTATTCATAATAATATATCAACACAGTGACAGGAATTCGCTAAAATAGTATATGAACTATATACAGATGCATATATAAATGTAAATACAATGTGTACTGAAAATATTCTCGCCTTGCAGAGTGATTGACAATGAGACATATGACGTTGATACTAGTATATCTTACAACGTACGTAACACAGAGCAATTCATGGGAGAGTATAGCTATACACAAGACGTATGAAGAAAACATAAATTCATGTCTGGAAGGAAAACATCACAAAGGTGTCCCTGAAGAGGAAGAGGGACTACATGGTCAGGTAGGTCAGGGTCATTGACCATCTATGCTTGTGAGGGTCATTGACCATCTATGCTTGTCAGGGTCATTGACCATCTATGCTTGTCAGGGTCATTGACCATCTATGCTTGTCAGGGTCATTGACAATCTATGCTTGTCAGGGTCATTGACCATCTATGCATTTCACAGTAGTATGGCTTATAGATGTTTTCTGCGAGTACAGAAAACAATGTAAATGCAACTATGTGAATGTGATTAACATGCTGAACGTACACACACAATTCATTGGTCAGCAAATATAGCATTGGTCAGCAAATATACACCAAATATAGCATTGGCCAGCAAATATACACCCAATATACCATTGGCCAGCAAATATACACCCAATATAGCATTGGTCAGCAAATATACACCAAATATAACATTGGCCAGCAAATATACACCCAATATAGCACTGGCCAGCAAATATACAATCAATCAGTGAGCATTTAAAAGTAAACGAAACAAGGACATGCATGTTAGTTGTCCTCTGAGATCTAGACTAACAATAAAACACACACTCTGATAGTAGTCTGTGAATTCTCATAGAGAATTATACTGACGTGCTTTCTTTATTAATATTCATCTTGTGTTTCCAGTGTACTTCGTGGAGTAACCGGGCCTGTTGTGAGGCTAAAACTACTAAGGACATGCACTTTGCTGATACATGGTATAGCTTTGACTGGAACCATTGTGGTAATATGTCTCAAAGATGTTGGGATTTCATGATGAAAGACTTGTGTTTTTATGAATGTTCACCCAATCTTGGACCTTGGCTAGTATACGTAGGTAACGGTCATCTACTAGAGGTACTTAGCGTACGTAGAACGACTACTTTTTCGTTTTTACATAGTTCCTCTCACGATCAATCCGTTAATTTCCGTCACTGATGGCACTGTTTCGTCAAATCTGAATACACGATATCGATTAACAAATCTATAACATGAATGTCAACACCAAAAGTGATTCCTACTTACTCTAAAAGCATGGATAGATTTTTTTGGAAAGTTACAAATTTCTGAAAAGCCCGAATGTTTGAGATGGAAAGTACCATTCGCTGTATTCGTGTCACATCGCTTTCAGTACGAAAACGTCGCACGGTGATCGTTAGCCTAAACGATTTGAACCCGATATCTTATCATTTTATTTGTTTCTTATTTCGTCAACACATATAATAGAAAGCTAAGACGTTCTTTTTTATAAATAGAACGAAAAGAAACGTGAAAAGTGTCTTTGGTCTTGGGAGTAACGTCATATTTCTTTCAGGCCCAGCACTTCATGCAACATTTCGCTAAATACTGTATTTTTTTGGTAAAAGCGACTAAATATTCATACTATATCACCATAGATTCATACATGTCATGTATGCAGTGTGATTTCACTAATAGCAATACAACATATTGGTTATCTCTATCTTGCCTTGCACATCTAGTCGTCAACCCGGTCAAAGACCGTGATATTAGGCTGGGGTCAGAATTTACGGCAAGGAGTTGGCTGGGGAGAAAATATTTTGCTGATGATTTGAACCAAATTAAACCTCAGGAGCGATCGTTTACCGAGTAAATAAAAAAAATCGCATGACATGTACGCCCCCCCCCTCTCTCTCTCTCTCTCTCTCTCTCTCTCTCTCTCTCTCTCTCTCTCTCTCTCTCTCTCTCTCTCTCTCTCTCTCTCTCTCTCTCTCTCTCTCTCTCTCTCTCTCTCTCTCTCTCTCTCTCTCTCTCTCTCTCTCTCTCTCTCTCTCTCTCTCTCTCTCTCTCACCGACTGAGCCCAGACTTAATATATGTTAACATTGGCTTGTGAATCAATTGCCCAGTATGGTTGATATTTGGGATAATAAGGGAGTACACTTGTTATTTAATATATCAGTGTTTCTGTAAATAAACTTTTACGCATTTAAGGTAAAATTCATGACCACTCGTCTTTGTTCTCCATATGTATGTGACACCGATGAATTTCACTCGTATAACGTCACAGGACACATGTACTGTTAAATCATGCTACATTGATAATTTCTTGTAAAAAGTACCCGTATATTAAATTGGTCATATAAAAAATGTCTTTAAAACCGCAAAAATATCTTGAAAGCGAATGATGCATTTTTTTCATGGAAAGAAATCACGAGGTATGCATACGATAATTCCATGAGTGTTCTCTTATATATAATTCTATTTACTTCAAAATTATAATCTTATGCATTGATTCTTCCTAAACAGGAGAAGAAAAGCTTCCGTGATGAGAGATATACTAATGTACCAATATGTACTAGTGAATGCAATGCATGGTGGGAAGTATGTAAAGAAGATATGACTTGCTCTGATAACTGGCATGCCGGTCCTTGGGATTGGTCTACAGGTAAACAACTAGCTGTGTTTGTCAACAAAATCATGTTTACAATATACAACATGTGAAAAAATACCGGTGCGGTTGCTTGCTTGGGGTAAGCAGGAATGAGACAAGTTTCATGTAAAGACATTACAATGTACATTACATTACATTACATTACATTACATTACAATGTAATTAGTGTTGATAATTATCAGCGTATAAACACCACAAACTTATTACGAACACAGCGCTCGCGGTACTCCATTCTAATATCGTAATCGGCGGAATATCACTAAGGTCGTAAACAGGCTATTGGGGTGACCCTATTTTTTTCTGTTTCTCATTACCTGACCGACCAAAATGTTCAGCTCCGACATCAAAATTAACCAAAAAATATTTTTATTTTCGCCCGCCTATAATATTTTGCGAAACAACACCCTCTCTGGCAAGAATAACCAAGTGTCTGAACTGTCGACGTCATCTACAGGCATAGCAGCGACGACAAAACTTGTTCATGAACAGAACATTTCTTTCATGACGGAAGTTATTCAAGTAGGGGGGCTGAGAACATACCAGTTGTGTAGAGAAGCTGGGAAAGTGTTTGTTAGCAGGAATCCAAGGAAGATAGAGAGGAGGAAAAGGAACGGCAGAGGAATATGAAGAAGATAAGAAGATGGTGTTTTTATTTTTTTCCTTCATTTTTTTTAATCGACCAACCGACTGATGACTGGCGACTTGGAAAATGTTCAATGCAATGTAGGATTGCCGTCTAGGGGACACTATTTAGATTCTGTCATCAAATAAATCTGATTCCATTCAACACCTAGTTTACAACTTATTTTATATTCAAGCCAGAATAATCTTTCTCATTATAATTAGTTTATTACATATAGCTCTGATCATCTTCAGAGAACACAGTAGAAACCTACTCTCTGACACAGTATTGTTGAAATACAAATTATTTAAATCAGCACTAATTACTCCAACTGGGATATTTCAAGCAAATAACCGAACGATTTTTCCCATAGAATTGGTCATTTACGTTTACTTATATAAAAAGACATTGTATCTGTTAATTATAGTCAATGTTATCTGTAGGTAGTGTAGTGACAAGTTTAAATCTTGAGCGAAATTTGTCATCATGTTAAAACTGTTAGTTGTAATTTGAGTACCATTTTTTTCGATCAGACAACCAAATATATTCACCGAAAATTAGATATTACACATGTCATCCATGAATGTTATCCATGTACATGTACAAGTTGAAATTTTGACCGCCATTGGGGGCGCTTATTTTTGGTGCGGACTCAACATGCCATATTTGGCATTTTTTGTTTGTTTTTGTAAATTTAAAGGTAAAAATACATGTAAGAAGGAATGTAAAAGGATTGAGGACTATTTTGGTACACCTAAGAAATTTTGTGAAGATCTGTGGGGTGGATCCTATAAAATTGTGCATGATGAAGACAAGTGTATGAAACTCAAGTTTGAGGGCGCTGTTAACCCAAACGATGAGGTGAGTCACGTTGGTGGTACGAGTACAATCGTATATCTTCCGACCACAAGGGATGGGGTTCGATATTCACTCTCTTCCAAGTCAAGATGACGATCGCGATGACATCCGACAGTATTACGTTCATAAAGGGCTTGTAAAGATAACCCGTCATTGAATCAACACATTGTCGAATCTCCTTCTAAAATGATCATTGTACAAGTGACGGACTGGGTTGTTTTATTCTCAAAGACTTGTTAAACTTTAATTTTACTACCATAAGAGAGCCTGTGATTACGCATGTCGGATATTCTCGTGATCCTTAGAAAAGTTTAGTTCAACATTACATCGCTGTAAACCACCGTACGCGTCCTCCTTTAAAATACTTAGTACGCTGCTGTCCTCAAACGGTAGTCTAAGCAATAAAGGAAAGAGTGTAATGGTTTGATAGAATGCATTGTATTGTAAACACGTGTATTCCCTATAATACCATATGCCCCTGACAACCTTCGTTGGCTTGCGGTCATAACACCCTGGATGGTTTAGAATTAATGTGCCTTGACACACACACACACTTGTCGGTCACTACTAGAACATAACACCCGATGTATACAAAGTTGCCGGCCTCCATATCCTTTACTGGCACTTAGTCTAGCAAAATAAGCCGGCGTGACATGCAGGGGTGATGATAGTGTAAATTTTGACTCGTAAAACAACATACATTGTAAATAACCTTAACCTTGGTATATTATTGAAATGCATACCTAATATCTACAAAATGTTGTATACTTCCTTTGACTCCACAGGTGTGTAAGTACTATGCAGTGATCATTGAAGAAGAGAAGGAAGCTGATAAGAAAAACAAAGAAGATCGTCAAGTAACCACTTACACCCATGCCTCATCAGCTTTGACTCAACCCAGCCATTATCTTATCTTTCTTTCTTTTGTTATCTTCCTCAGGTGAAACTGTACATTGACCTTTTCAAAAATTTAGGATGTGAAACGTGGGCAAAGCAAAGGCAATGGGGAGTCACTGCTGAAAATTTAGATTGATTTTATAAACTCATTTACTTTTAACTGACATTACACGTAATGATACTCTAATCTATACATTGCCTGTAGGATAGAAGGGTCAAGTAAATGTCAGGAATATTTGTCATATTTTGGATAACCACTGGTTTTATGTCGAAAGTCGGCCCATTTTAGATCTGGTTTGAGATATTGACAATGGGTTCACAAAAAATGTAGCATTTGTTTTGTTTTCTGTTATTTTCATATTGCAAATATTACTTTTAGAGTGATTTTGTATTTGTATTTATGCTTAAGTTGATAAATGATAAACTCACCTTTCGGAAGTCAAGATTTTGTAACAATAATTGTTTGTTGTATATGAGTGCAGAGAGCGTAGATGGCGCTGTAGTGAGGGAGGGGGTTTAAAATTATCTCTAACGACCAATGGCCATGCCTTAAATAAATTTCCTTTGCGTATCTAAGAACATAAAATGATTAACATACACACGTGTACATCTTGATTTTGCTGATAACTCCCCAGTCACGAACGTTGATTGCTTTAGCGGCTTAATTATGCACAGTGTGAAACTGGATAACAGAGTTAGACACAGAGTTACTAGTAGTGAAAGATCTTGTCTTCGCCGACAATCATCGTCTAAATGTGTTTCGGCAACATCTACGGTTACAGCTTAGATAAATTGTAATGGAAAACAAACTAAACAACTGTGTCCCTTATTTGAAATTAATGAGATGTGATTTACTATGATTTACTATAATCGCCATGGAAGACTCCATGGCAAGATAGGGAAGGAAGCCTCAAAGGCTTAGATAATCCCTCTTTTTGTTCTTATGCTGATCGAGTCTAATTTTAAAGTCACACAGAGTCTTGGCTTGAATAACGTATTCAGGTAAATCATTCCAATGAGATACAGTCAGTTGAGTGAAGAAATACTTCCTGATGTCCAATCTGACCGTGGATTTGGCAAGTTTGAATGGATGTCCTCTGTTTGACTGGACACGGGCGAACAATTTATCTGCAGGAACTTAATCAAGCCCTCTCATAATCCGAATATCTCAGAACAGTAATTATACAATAACCTACTAGTAAGGGAGCCTCCAGTAATTACAGGGGGAGGGAAATCAGGCTCGAGCTGTTGCGTAAAATGTGACCCTCCCCGATTCCGTTGTGCTAAAAGGTGACCCTCCCTCAACTTTCTTTCTCTAAAACATGACCATCCCCTGTTAATAAAGTAGTTGTAAATGTGGGTTAAAATACTATCAGAAATGTAAGAGGATACGAGTCCCAGAATCAATGGTAAGGTTTTTTATCCCACCACTGCCACCAATGTTGAAAGTTTTAAAGGCTTTGAATAATTTCCCACCACTACCGCCATGAGGATGCGTGTGAAGGCACTGCATTAATAAATACCTGTGTTTGGATCTCATTGACTGAGCTGAAGGCCACAACTCCCAACGATTAGATTGGCACACACCCGACATATGTCCGAACTAAGGTCATGATCTCCACGCAATCGTACCCGTAGTATTTTACCCGATTACTGTTCCCGTTAAACACCTGAGACCCACCCCTCTTCTCACATAACAACTGATTATTATTTATATGCATGGTTGTCAGCAGCAATTTCATTGACTATGGGCTGGTATCGTGGGTACGTAACCCTAACTCTAACCGTAACCCTAACTCTAACCGTAATCCTAACTCTAACCGTAACCCTAACTCTAACCGTAACCCTAACTCTAACCGTAATCCTAACTCTAACCGTAACCCTAACTCTAACCGTAATCCTAACTCTAACCGTAACCCTAACTCTAACCGTAACCCTAACTCTAACCGTAATCCTAACTCTAACCGTAACCCTAACTCTAACCGTAACCCTAACTCTAACCGTAACCCTAACTCTAACCGTAACCCTAACTCTAACCGTAACCCTAACTCTAACCGTAATCCTAACTCTAACCGTAATCCTAACTCTAACCGTAACCCTAACTCTAACCGTAACCCTAACTCTAACCGTAATCCTAACTCTAACCGTAATCCTAACTCTAACCGTAATCCTAACTCTAACCGTAACCCTAACTCTAACCGTAATCCTAACTCTAACCGTAACCCTAACTCTAACCGTAACCCTAACTCTAACCGTAATCCTAACTCTAACCGTAACCCTAACTCTAACCGTAACCCTAACTCTAACCGTAACCCTAACTCTAACCGTAACCCTAACTCTAACCGTAATCCTAACTCTAACCGTAACCCTAACTCTAACCGTAATCCTAACTCTAACCGTAATCCTAACTCTAACCGTAACCCTAACTCTAACCGTAATCCTAACTCTAACCGTAACCCTAACTCTAACCGTAATCCTAACTCTAACCGTAATCCTAACTCTAACCGTAATCCTAACTCTAACCGTAATCCTAACTCTAACCGTAATCCTAACTCTAACCGTAACCCTAACTCTAACCGTAATCCTAACTCTAACAGTAATCCTAACTCTAACCGTAACCCTAACTCTAACCGTAATCCTAACTCTAACCGTAACCCTAACTCTAACCGTAATCCTAACTCTAACAGTAATCCTAACTCTAACCGTAATCCTAACTCTAACCGTAATCCTAACTCTAACCGTAACCCTAACTCTAACCGTAACCCTAACTCTAACCGTAATCCTAACTCTAACCGTAACCCTAACTCTAACCGTAATCCTAACTCTAACCGTAATCCTAACTCTAACCGTAATACTAACTCTAACCGTAATCCTAACTCTAACCGTAATCCTAACTCTGACCGTAATCCTAACTCTAACCGTAATCCTAACTCTAACCGTAATCCTAACTCTAACCGTAATCCTAACTCTAACCGTAACCCTAACTCTAACCGTAACCCTAACTCTAACCGTAATCCTAACTCTAACCGTAATCCTAACTCTAACCATAACCCTAACTCTAACCGTAATCCTAACTCTAACCGTAACCCTAACTCTAACCGTAATCCTAACTCTAACCGTAATCCTAACTCTAACCGTAACCCTAACTCTAACCGTAATCCTAACTCTAACCGTAACCCTAACTCTAACCGTAATCCTAACTCTAACCGTAACCCTAACTCTAACCGTAACCCTAACTCTAACCGTAATCCTAACTCTAACCGTAACCCTAACTCTAACCGTAACCCTAACTCTAACCGTAACCCTAACTCTAACCGTAACCCTAACTCTAACCGTAATCCTAACTCTAACCGTAACCCTAACTCTAACCGTAATCCTAACTCTAACCGTAATCCTAACTCTAACCGTAACCCTAACTCTAACCGTAATCCTAACTCTAACCGTAACCCTAACTCTAACCGTAATCCTAACTCTAACCGTAATCCTAACTCTAACCGTAATCCTAACTCTAACCGTAATCCTAACTCTAACCGTAATCCTAACTCTAACCGTAACCCTAACTCTAACCGTAATCCTAACTCTAACAGTAATCCTAACTCTAACCGTAACCCTAACTCTAACCGTAATCCTAACTCTAACAGTAATCCTAACTCTAACCGTAACCCTAACTCTAACAGTAATCCTAACTCTAACCGTAATCCTAACTCTAACCGTAATCCTAACTCTAACCGTAACCCTAACTCTAACCGTAACCCTAACTCTAACCGTAATCCTAACTCTAACCGTAACCCTAACTCTAACCGTAATCCTAACTCTAACCGTAATCCTAACTCTAACCGTAATACTAACTCTAACCGTAATCCTAACTCTAACCGTAATCCTAACTCTGACCGTAATCCTAACTCTAACCGTAATCCTAACTCTGACCGTAATCCTAACTCTAACCGTAATCCTAACTCTAACCGTAATCCTAACTCTAACCGTAATCCTAACTCTAACCGTAACCCTAACTCTAACCGTAATCCTAACTCTAACCGTAATCCTAACTCTAACCATAACCCTAACTCTAACCGTAATCCTAACTCTAACCGTAACCCTAACTCTAACCGTAATCCTAACTCTAACCGTAATCCTAACTCTAACCGTAATCCTAACTCTAACCGTAATCCTAACTCTAACCGTAATCCTAACTCTAACCGTAATCTTAACCCGAAAGGCAGCAATCAGATTTGGATTCGATGTCAGTGACTCTCCCTAATCCTATTTTATAAAATATGACTCTCCACAAAGAGGTGATTTGTAAAATAGTGAGACCCCCTCCATTTCCCTGCCCCCCCCCCCCTGTACATACTGAAGGCTCCCTAAAATGGTCTGTTTCCGATACTTCGACCGAATCTAGTTTAAGCCACAGCCCTAAACATTCTTACGGCTTAAAAAGGTACAATGTTGAGAATTTGTTTCTTTTTTACTTCCATGTACGTCTGTGTTCTTTGTCAAATTATGACTAATATCAATTTCACTAGTTTTGTTTAACAAATAAAAAACTACCAACTCGCTAACATATCTTTATTGGCTAAAATGCAGACAATATCATTGTTTCAACTACCAACTCGCTAACATATCTTTATTGGCTAAAATGCAGACAATATCATTGTTTCAACTACCAACTCGCTAACATATATGTATTGGCTAAAATGCAGACAATATCATTGTTTCAACTACCAACTCGCTAACATATCTTTATTGGCTAAAATGCAGACAATATCATTGTTTCAACTACCAACTCGCTAACATATCTTTATTGGCTAAAATGCAGACAATATCATTGTTTCAACTACCAACTCGCTAACATATATGTATTGGCTAAAATGCAGACAATATCATTGTTTCAAGTACCAACTCGCTAACATATATGTATTGGCTAAAATGCAGACAATATCATTGTTTCAACTACCAACTCGCTAACATATCTTTATTGGCTAAAATGCAGACAATATCATTGTTTCAACTACCAACTCGCTAACATATCTTTATTGGCTAAAATGCAGACAATATCATTGTTTCAACTACCAACTCGCTAACATATATGTATTGGCTAAAATGCAGACAATATCATTGTTTCAACTACCAACTCGCTAACATATATGTATTGGCTAAAATGCAGACAATATCATTGTTTCAACTACCAACTCGCTAACATATCTTTATTGGCTAAAATGCAGACAATATCATTGTTTCAACTACCAACTCGCTAACATATCTTTATTGGCTAAAATGCAGACAATATCATTGTTTCAACTACCAACTCGCTAACATATATGTATTGGCTAAAATGCAGACAATATCATTGTTTCAACTACCAACTCGCTAACATATCTTTATTGGCTAAAATGCAGACAATATCATTGTTTCAACTACCAACTCGCTAACATATATGTATTGGCTAAAATGCAGACAATATCATTGTTTCAACTACCAACTCGCTAACATATCTTTATTGGCTAAAATGCAGGCAATATAACCATATAATATAATGCACTACGATTAAAACTGGGATATTCTAGACAATATTAAGTTCTCTATGACTTTAAATAATGTGTATGGGTTTTGAATTTTACGCCTCTAAAAGGCCCCCTACATGTACTTAATATTTCCAGACAAGTGCTCACAGTGGGAGGGGTACACTCACTCCCAAGTGCAGTTGTCCGATGATCGCACAATGCAACTGCAGTTGTCTGATGATCGCGCAATGCGTGAAACTCCGAGTTACAACCAAGAAAGAGTTCCAGTACTACCAAAACTATTGCGCTCTGCCACTGCGGTATAGAGCACTGTCTTAGCAGATTGATACTCACCGAGTTATATATATATATATATATAGTTTTGTATATATATATATTTGTATATATATATATATATATATATATATATATATATATATATATATATATATATATATATTATATGGGCTTTGCGAAAAAGGTCTCACATTGGCTGTACTTTGAGATACTTAGTCAGCAGGTTTTTCTCTTTCAATCGTGATGCTGGGAAGAAACAGCATCCCCCATGATAGCTAGTGGGGAGGGTGTGGGAGGGGGTTTCCCCCTCACACAGTATTAAACTTCGGAACTTTTTAAAAATGAGGACACGTAGGAAGCCATTTGAAGGCATAACATTTCAAACCATACACATTATCGAAAGCCATAGAGTACTTGAAAACTGTCTTCAATAACCCAATTTACTTGAGTCAATACCTACACTTTGTCTTTGGTATGGAGGCGAAGCAGCGAGAAATTTCTTAATTTTCTCGGTAAACGACCGCTCCAGAGGCTTAATTTTGGTGAGTCAAATCGTGAGCTAACTATTTCGGGGCCCCCTTTCAGACCATCACAATTTTCATGCCCTCCCCCTTTGAACTCTCAATTTTTTTCATGCCCTCCCCCCCAATTTCTCTCCCCCCCCCCCCCCGAACGTATATTGTGGTAGCAGGATTCGCTTACGCTTGACCGCAGGAAAAAAACACACATCTATATAGTCAATACCACGTGTCCATGTTATATTGTAGTGTACCTCTTCTGAATGTGTGTGTGTGTGTATGTTTTATTGTAGTGTACCTCTTCTGAATGTGTGTGTGTGTGTGGGGGGGGGGGTTATTGTCTAATTTGCACATATGATATTTTTAAAAATCGCTATGTAGCCTGGGTTCATTTCTGGGGACCATGGCCGCATTGAGAGCGCGGCGAAGGAGGACTACATATTAAACTTGTTAACCAAAATATTAACTAATAATAATATTTTTGGCCTGAACGGCTTGCCATAGTGTAGGCTATCCGTTCTCATTTCAAAATGTAATGTCACTGATTTTGAACTTTTTTTCGACGAATAAATATGATAAAGTATCACACGCGCACCCGACAAGGGTACATACTCATTTGAATATCAATAGGGAAAGTTGACCTCTGAGACGTTGTAACCTGACCTTTGATTCATCCATGCGCAGGAAAAACACGTGAGGCCGATAACGATATAAAGATAGATCGTGTGGGAAAACTTTCAACGTACGTTGCCGGGTTTTATGGTAAGTTTTACGTATACTGATTTGGTTGTAGCATTGTTATCTTTATAAAGACAAGTACATTGTATTATTAACTTTAAGTCAGTGTTGTGTTCTTCTATGGAACCTAGGCTATAGCCGTACCGAAAACAGACTAACCCACTTTCACTGCAATCATGCGTAAAGTAACGCCACATTTTACCGTTTAGTCACTCGATCAGTGTTTTTTCAGTATCGTCATCACTTAGATTTACATTCCTAAAATTTATCAAGTTACATTGTATATCATCCATACATGTGTTTTTATCATGACGTAAGGCTGGTGACGACTTGTTTGATATGCAAATTGCTTTGATTGCCAGACCATGATGTATATGTATGTGTACAAGTTCTATTATCTCATTTCTGTAGGCCATATCTAAAATGTACTTATTTTCCCTCCATTGCCGTACATTTTGTAAATATTCAATACGCTTAGACGAATTTTTGTTATACGAACAGTTTTGTTTAAAAAAGTAAAGAATTAGTATGATTCCTTGCAAAGTGATTTTTTTTTCAATTTATATGCAATGAAAATTTGAAGAAATACGCAGTTCAGATTACAATAGATTAGAATTTCAACGAATGAAGAAATTGGATTAGAGGCAGTTAACAGGATTTATTCGGAACAAACAACAGTGACAGCCATATCGTTTTAAGATTAACAATTTTGTAATGTGATGGTATATATAATAGTGATAAATGGATATAATTTATTTTTAAAACAAATGAACACTAGCTCTTTCATGTCTGTTACCAGCGCAACTTCACACATCAATCCCTAGAAATTGAGTAGGGCATCAGTTACTATGGCAACCACTGACTCAAGAGGAAAAGACGGATCAGATTGACTTGAATAAAAGCAATTATTCTGTAACTATGTTGAGTTAATGGAATTTTACTTACCAATCATTCAGGAAGTCATTTCACTTATTATCTGTGAATATTGGATGACAATTTGTAGATTTGTAAGACTTCTTTGTATGAAATACGGCATATTTCATTTAAATTACAAACCCACACATGAATATTTGTAATGTGATGGAGATTTGATGATAGCAGTGAATTGGGTAGAGAAGCATAATAAAAATGGTTGCTTTTTTTTAGGACAACTGAACTGATAAGGTTCAATAGTGCTATATGTATATGCATCGTGCAGTGTCCGTCTGTCTGTCCGTCTGTAAACAACTTAAACTAAAAAACTACTAGACCAATTGCCTTGGTATTTGGTGAGATTACTTTTGGTGTCTAGTTGGGAAATTGTTCAAAGCAAAATAATCACATCACAGGTATGTGATTTGGGTTAAAAAAAATGTCATTTTTGGTCAAAAAACATAAACTACAAACCTACTGTGCAGATTGGTCTGAAATTTGGTTGGAACATTCTCAGGGGTTTGTAAATTAATAGGGCTAAAATGTGTCGTTTTGGTCAAAAAAATTTAATCCGAAACCTACAGAGCAGAGTGGGCTGAAATTTAATGGGGATGCATCTGAGGGTATATAGATGAAGAAATATTAAGCATATAATGATTTCATCAGTGATATGCAAATTAGGTGTAAAAATGTGAATTTCGGTCAAAGTATTTTCTCAAAAAGTACTTGGTCAATGAGACTGAAACTTGGTGAGAAATTTCTAAAAGTGTTTTTCTGTAAATTTTCTTCAAAATATTTTGACACAATTAGTCCAAGGAACCATGACCACACCCTTAACAACAACCAAATGGCAGTATATATCTTGGTCAAATAACATCATCTGGTAGGCATGAGTGTGAACATTCAAAAAATGAAGGCAAATATCCCTAGCAACCATGACCATGCCCATAGCAACAGCCAAACTGGTGTATTTCACAAAGATTGCAACAGGGATTCTTAGACAAGTGAACAAAACATTCAAAAAGTGTATGCAAATATGCCTAGCAACAGACCACCCATAGCAACAGCCAAAAGATCATGTATTTTGCAAAGATAACAACATAGATTAATAGACAAATGACTAAACATTCAAAAAATGTATGCGAATATACCTAGCAACAAGACCGTGCCCATAGCAAATGATTGCATATACTGCAAAGATAACAACAGGGTTGGAAAGGCAACTGGATAATCATTCACCAAATGAACACCTATACCTAGCATGGATCAGCATGTGGGTAAACAGTTTTTAAAACTGTACAGTTGTGCTACAATGCCATTGGTGATTTTGGTGTTTTTTTGGTTTTTTGTTCTCAACAGTTGAACATCTGGATATGTGAATTTGCCTAAAAATACATTTGTTTCACAAAGTATCTCGGATTTAAATTAAATTTGAAAACCAATTTGAAGACTAGTCTAACTGTCTTTATAAATATAACAACAATGTTCTGTAAAGATAGTTGCAACAATTATCACAAAATGTAGATATTGGGTTTTATTGACTCTTGATTCTTCAAAGTGGAAGTGTAATAATTGTTGGCACTCTACCTAATGATCACTTAAAAATAATACTGTACTTATTTATTTTGATTGTTCATATTTCCCATATATTGTTTTCAGTTTCAGTGAGAGTAAATTTTGAGAAGAATGGCAGTAAAGTGTTATGGATTGGTGATGATATCAGCTTACATGATGACACTATGTTATGGGTGGGATAGTGTTGTAACTAATCTTACAGCTGAAGAGATGCTTAATCTATGCATGGATGGTATTTATCATAAAGACTCACCTGCCCCAGAACCCAACTTACATGGTCAGGTAAATATTACTGTGTAAAATAAACTACTAGTATGTTGAATTGTATTTATGAACTCATTAGAATTTGACGAGGGGGAGGGTCACTTTGTACATGCATGGTAGAGGGGGTGGGTCAGGATTTTTTGTGCAACAATTTGAGGGGGTCTATATTTTTCATGCCTCGTTCCTTTGAAAAACACTGACTCACTCCCCACCCACCTCCCACCCCCACCCCCTGTAATTTCTGTACAGTCCCTAAGGGGCTAGATACATGTCAAAGTAAGGGGCTATGTATACAATGTATGTCATCTTGTAACACACTGGATATCTGACTACACCTTGCTTCAGTTTTAACCCTGCCAAACAATGCAGGTTTTCTCTGGCAACTCATGCTTCTTCAAGACAAGGGCACTAGGGTGCTGCCCCTGTGGCAACAATTCAACAAATTTTATAATTTATTTGGACACTATTAGAAGATTTAAGAGGATTTATTTAGCCAATATAATTTATCAAAACAATGGTTATTTTGTCTTGCAGTAACTGAATTATATATAACAATACTATATGTGTCTATCTCTATATCTGGTAGTGTATACAATGTGTGTATCAGTATCTGAATTATATATAACAATACTATATATGTCTATCTCTATATCTGGTAGTGTATACAATGTGTGCATCAGTATCTGAATTATATATAACAATACTATATATGTCTATCTCTATATCTGGTAGTGTATACAATGTGTGCATCAGTATCTGAATTATATATAACAATACTATATATGTCTATCTCTATATCTGGTAGTGTATACAATGTGTGTATCAGTAACTGAATTATATATAACAATACTATATATGTATATCTCTATATCTGGTAGTGTATACAATGTGTGTATCAGTATCTGAATTATATATAACAATACTATATGTGTCTATCTCTATATCTGGTAGTGTATACAATGTGTGCATCAGTATCTGAATTATATATAACAATACTATATATGTCTATCTCTATATCTGGTAGTGTATACAATGTGTGTATCAGTATCTGAATTATATATAACAATACTATATATGTCTATCTCTATATCTGGTAGTGTATACAATGTGTGCATCAGTAACTGAATTACATATAACAATACTATATGTGTCTATCTCTATATCTGGTAGTGTATACAATGTGTGTATCAGTATCTGAATTATATATAACAATACTATATGTGTCTATCTCTATATCTGGTAGTGTATACAATGTGTGTATCAGTATCTGAATTATATATAACAATACTATATATGTCTATCTCTATATCTGGTAGTGTATACAATGTGTGCATCAGTATCTGAATTATATATAACAATACTATATATGTCTATCTCTATATCTGGTAGTGTATACAATGTGTGCATCAGTATCTGAATTATATATAACAATACTATATATGTCTATCTCTATATCTGGTAGTGTATACAATGTGTGCATCAGTATCTGAATTATATATAACAATACTATATATGTCTATCTCTATATCTGGTAGTGTATACAATGTGTGCATCAGTATCTGAATTATATATAACAATACTATATATGTCTATCTCTATATCTGGTAGTGTATACAATGTGTGCATCAGTATCTGAATTATATATAACAATACTATATGTGTCTATCTCTATATCTGGTAGTGTATACAATGTGTGCATCAGTATCTGAATTATATATAACAATACTATATATGTATATCTCTATATCTGGTAGTGTATACAATGTGTGTATCAGTATCTGAATTATATATAACAATACTATATATGTCTATCTCTATATCTGGTAGTGTATACAATGTGTGCATCAGTATCTGAATTATATATTTCAATACTATGTCTATCTCTATATCTGGTAGTGTATACAATGTGTGCATCAGACCAATAAGTTGTTCTAAGGCTAGCATTATAAACTTAATGCATATATTACCCACCAGCACCACTGGATTGGCCAACATAGTGGTGGCTCATCACTAGTATTTAAAAATCAAATTAAAAGAAGCTAATGAAGTGAATCATTATATATAAATTGAGTTGGTGTTAGAAATGTTGATACCTGTAGTATTTGTGTAGGAGTCGTTAGTATCAATCAATCATTTATTCAGTACTGTTGGCCACCATCCTAAAAATACAAACCTTAAATATACAAAAATGAACGGATCACTAGAAAAAGGCCCTTTGAATCTCAGAGTTTCCATCTTTTCTAAGTTTAGTAAAATATATATCTACTTGATAAAATATATATCTACTAAGTTTTCTGAGCATGTCAACTTTCGAGACGACAGAAGTAATACAAATTTGTGTTGCAGAGGGGGATTATAAAAGTAATTGGCAATATATTTTGATCTTATACAAGTATAAAATGGGCATACAAGTAAAAAGTGGAATCCATCCTCTACTTGGTTTAAATTACACAATTCACAAAGTCTCTCTACTCTTGGAGTATCATTCCAACAACCAGTTTCAATTTTCAAATTATGTGTTGAAGTTGTAAATCTACAAAGCATCAGTTTGAATATTGGTTTATCAAGAGAGGTTAAATATAAAGGTTCCAGAGACAATTCCTTTTTAAATGAAGCATAACAATCAAGTTTTTTAGACGTATTCATACTTTCAGACCATAATTGTATATCGATATCAATGCATCTCTGTTTAAATATTTTTAGGAATCTCAATTCATCACCAACACCTTGTTGATCAATGATCCCATACCTCCCCAAAGCCATAGCTTTAGAGTAAATGTCTTACATCTCTAGCCCAAAAATTATATTTAACTATGTCAATTTTACTTAAATGAAACTCGTAACATCTGCACACAAGTCTTTCATCATCCATTTTCAAAATCCTCAACCAATATTTTACAATTCTACAGTCGTTAGTATACTGACAGTGTAGTACCATAACTACAACATCTTAACAAAGTGTGAAAAGTATATATACATAAAATTAATTGTACGTTGGTTGTTAAATACTGTCACATCTTGCATCTTTACTGAATCTAAATGTTCATGAGAAATGACTTTGACCTTGCAGAGTAGATTGAACTGATAGCATAATGAGGTTTTTTCTGCCTTCAATTTTAACATCCATCAAATATCACACTTAATCTGTATGTGAATCAAATAACAGGTTTGCATGATTCCTGTCAGTAGTAAAACTTGTAGAAAAAGGCTTGAGAATGTAGATATCAGACGTGCATGAAGGTCAAGAAGACAGGGAATTTCTCATCTTTTTGTTTTAAATGTTTGAAAAATGTTTAGCGTTGGCAGCTTAAACTAGGGTTGGTTGGGTTATCGAAAACACATAAATTTTATTTTATTTTTCCGTATTTACTAAATATGTTAGTAAAGTCATGACTTTGTAGATTTAAATACTATATATAGAGTAACGTATTGCCTTTGACCTCTATATGATAATTTAATAAACCTATAAACTCTGAATTATAAAGCTGTAACAACACATTTTAGCAAACCAGAATTGTTATTTTCTTCTGTGACATTGCGAAATAAATTCTGGTGTCTTAGAGCTGTGAAAGTGTTATTTCAGCCTAGTAATAAATATTCATGAGTAATGACGTCATGACAATCCATACCTTCTGCAGTCAAGCATGTATTTAACGCTGATCGACAACTATATTTATATTTATATTCTGACTAATATACCTGACTTGTCACTGTGAACGACTGCCAATATGACTAGATATGCCTGTTTATAGGGCTATTCTCTTGTAGCAACAGTATTTTCTGACCGTATTAAGTGAGTCCAACAGACATAAAATGATCAAGTCCTTACTACATGCACTGAGTGAATGTATACATGAATGGGTGATTCAAAAGACCCATATAAAAGTTACTAGTCTCATTCAAAACCACTAGGATAACCAATATTTGAAGGAGTTAAAGAGGACAAAGGATTACCCTAATGATATCACTGTACAAGTATGATCCTGGTGATAGAGAGGAGGAAAGCTGATTAATGTCACATGTTTCATGAATGTTATCATTATTTCACCAAAATTGGACTGAATAAACTCAAATGAATCTTCATAAGTCCAAAATGCCTATACCCTTCAATGTAAAACATCTCTCATGAATATTCAGTTTACAATTACAACTTGAATATATTATTATATATTATTTCTGCTGACTCCCATGATGCAATAATGATGCAATAGCCCATAGCAAAGATACCCTATAAAGGCAAAATATCAATTTATTGACTTTCTAGAACCCATAGTGTATGAAAATGGCATTCCTCTTTAAGACAAAGTATATGAGTTAAATAGGTATTCAAGTTACTAAGACTTACACTGTCACATTCCAATGTTTTATATTTCTATTTTTGGTAGTGTACACAATGGTCAGACCGTAGTTGTTGTTTCTCCAATGTGAGTGAAGCCATACATGATGACGGAGTGTGGCATGATATCAATTGGTACCACTGTGGTTCTGAGGCTTTGTCAACATCATGTCATAAATTTATGGTACAAGATAGCTGTTTTTATGAGTGCACACCAAATGTTGGACCTTGGCTTGTTGAGGTTTGTATGAAAATGTTCTTAGACATCTAGAATCTTTATTTTGTGTTTGATAATTAAATTTAGAATATCTCCTAATTATTACCAACCGGACGAAGTCCGGGGTGAGGGGGGACTTATAGATGGGGGGAGGGGGGACTTATAGATTGGGTTCTGTCCGTCCATGCATGCGTGCGTCCGTGCGTGCGTAGTCATTTCTCGGAAATAACTGGACCAATTTCTATCAAACTTGGTACAAGGACAACACACTATGGCATACATATGGATGTCAATTTATTTTGTGATACAATTCAATATGGCCGCTAGACAGCCATTTTGTTATGATTTTTTCATGTTCAAAGCCATTACGCAGACATGCCTGAACAGATCTCATTCAAAGTCGATATAAGGACAATGTTCTATTACATACATATGCACGTGAATTTATGTGATGATATGATGCAATATGGCCACCATATGTGGCCATTTTTTGAACAATTTTTTCATGTCCAGAACCACTTACTTGGACATGACTGGACCGATTCCTATCAAACTTGGTACAAGGACAACACACTATGGCATACATATGTATGTCAATTTATTTTGTTATACAATCCAATATGGCTGCTAGACAGCCATTTCGTTACAAAGTTTTCATTTCAAATCCATTATGCAGACATGCCTTTGAACATTTTTTTAATATTTCCATGTTTGGGACCATTACACTGACATGCATGAACAATTTCCATTAAAACTTTATTTTAAAATTAAGACAATGTACTATGATGTATATATGTATGTCAACTTATGTCATGATATGATCCAACAGGATTGCTAGGCAGCCATTCTGTTATGATTTTTTCATGTCTGGAGCCATTTGAAATCCAAACAGGGCTCAATAGCTCCCAAACAGTGGGGACTATGTCATCTATGATGGCTTGTTTACAGGATGATTAAAGAACCTGACAAGAATTGTCTAGCTATTGCATATTATGGAAAACATATCATTCTGACTAAACAGATTTCACATGTACATGTATTATTGAAATTTATGTATAAGTATTTACATATTGAAATGTATGTATGCATCTATCTATCTATCTATCTATCTAGCTATCTATCTGTCTGTCTCTGTCTATCTATCTATCTCTTTATGCTATCTCTATCTATCTAGCTATCTATCTGTCTGTCTCTCTATCTATCTATCTATCTCTTTATCTATGCTATCTCTATCTATCTATCTATCTATCTATCATATCTATCTATCTATTTATCTATCTATCTATCCATGCATGCATGCATATACAGATTTATTATGTTTGTCAGTAAATCATGTATGTGTGTATGCTTGTAGTTGTATAAAATGACACTCACAAACCCAACATTTTCTCACACACAGCATAAAATCTCAATTCGAAATGAACGTTTTGTGGATGTTCCTTTGTGTGCCAGTGAGTGCAATGCATGGTGGGATGCATGCAAATTTGACCTGACCTGTTCTGATAACTGGGCTAAAGGCTGGGATTGGTCATCAGGTAGGGATATTAGCATAATTAAACATTATTCAGCAATAAACCACCCCTGGGGATGATTGTATACCTTGAGATTTTGACAAGTGGACACATGGACATCAGGGAATGCATATATGTCATTAACTGATCAAAACTAAGGGGTATACCATCCCCAGGGTTGGTTTATTAAAATTTGCAACAAAACTTTTTTTTAAAAAACAGTAAAAGTAAAACAAAGTGCACTTTGGAATGAAAATGAAGTGCAGGTATAGATTGGCCCCAGAACCTGAATATGTGTTGAATTTCAAGCGTGATTCCTTCCATGACAGGGACTGGCAATCTCACAATATGAAATCAAGGAGATAGATTGGCCCCAGAACCTGAATATCTGTTGAATTCAAGCATGATTCCTTCCATGACAGGGACTGGCAATCTCACAATATGAAATCAAGGAGACAGTCACTAAATTTAAATTTAAACAATGAATAGTTTAATATTATGCAGTGTAAATATGTAGTTTTACTCAGTTTGTATAGTGGTAAGTTCATTTCTGAATGGTCTTAAAGTGTACATGCAAAGGTACATACTTTTTTTCGTAATTATGTTTATTTTGCCATAAAAATAAATGAAATTGCATTCATACCTCTAAATATTGCGCGCATTGGCAAGAAAGTCACAAAAATACTTGCCCCCTTAATCCCCTGTGCTTCGACTAACTTCGGCACCGCAACCAGCTCACGAAAGGTGTCGAGGTCCCACGTGTTACAAAAGCCTTCTAAGCCTTTGTGTAATGTTTACTTATGAATTACTAATTACGCTTGCCATATAGTATTATCTGTAACTGTACATATTGTGTATTGTGGTGTACCAGTTTAGTCTTCCGACAACAATGGTTCCTTGGTGTTTTGTCGGCAGCACCCGCAGTGAAACATCACCCTACACACATTTCCGAGTGATATAACTGAGTAGGTAATAATGGGTGAAGGCAGTTGAAATCACGTAAAAACTGGACAGTGACGCCATACAGTGAAAGTCGGTAAATGTTACCGGGGCCGGGGTTCTCCACGCCACCGGTGTAGCCATGATCAAAGCGAAAAAAGGAAGACAAATAAAATAATTTGAAATGATGTTTTCAAGAAAGCAAGTTAGCTTCATAAAATATTTTCATTACGATAGCATTTGTTTTTAAACAATGCGTAGTCCGATTGTATGTTTTGATTTCCATGTTGCTGGGAGTCGATCGTTTTCATTGTGATACATCACATATATCGTCGGAATCATATCAAAGTAAAAAGACGCAACGCTCATTATAATGTTGCTATTTTTGTTTCCATTGTTTTGTCTACATGAACAATTACTGTGTCATGCCAATCACATGTCAAAAGTGGATGGACACAGCAAAGTACAATCAGCACTAAGCTTCACGCTCCCAGGTCAAATAACTTCCACAACGTAAGACATGTCTACCCATAAAAAACTCAAACAAAAATGGTCGGAGACAATACACAATACACCACAGTACGGCCGGCTTCAGTGAACATGGGCTGTGCTTTGAAAGAAGATGAAACCACTTCATGTCACTGTGTGGATGGTAATGAACGCAGTCAAAAATGAAATAAAGTACGTGTACACCTAGCTTTCAAGATTGACGGTTACATGATCCAACAAAACGTTCTGCTCTAACGAATTTGTGGGTCTACTTTCGCGAAGATTTTGAATGGTCATAGATTGAATGTACTGTTACGACACATGCTACATTTGAACAACTTGAGAGAATATTATGGGGAACTCTTGAAGCCATTCTCATTCTCTGTATGTTTGATGGATATGGAAATATTACATAATTTTCGTTTCGATTACATTGTCTGCAGGAGCTGTTTTCCACCCATTGAATAGTTATGTCAACAAAGGACGCTGATAACAGCATTCACTTTATGTAAACAACACGGCTTCACTAGGACATACTCATTCACTACCAGAGGAACTATCGTTACTGCTAGCGGTCGGTTCGAATGAATTTGGCTAAATCACACCATCAGATGTTAATGCTGGAGTGTATTGCTCTACGCTTGAGGAATCTGATCAATATTCAACGTCGGGTTCTGGCGAAAACGGGTTTTGAAGTTGACCTTCTGGTTCGACCATAATGGCTTTACATGTAAAGATACACTGACGAATGCGTTTGTGTTCCTGCATTGACGTCATAAAGTTCCAAATCCTGTCCTATCCATATGCAAATGAGAGGTACTTACCTGAGGGTGCTCTGTGGCTGAGCCGAGAGTGCCTCATTTTTCGCGCAATTTCTCGTGTTAGAATTATATTGTACTATTACGAACCCGATTTCCTTTATTTTTATGGCAAAATAAACATAATTAAGAAAAAAAGAGTATGTACCTTTGCATGTACACTTTAAGTTAAATTCATTTTGTGATGGATTTATGTACATGATCCTGTGTCCACATTTTGTGGGCCAAGAACGACACTATAGACTTATGCTGAGCTGTTCTATGAAGGTGATAGTTTTGAGGAAACATCGGGTAATTCTAGGGCTTTGGATATCTTATTCAATTAGCATTCGGTGTGAACAAATTAGTGTTGTACAGGCAATCAACAGTATATGGATACGGCAGCCATGCATAATGGATGTAGACAACAGTGATCAAAAAATATACTATTCTCATTCAGGGCCACTAAAGAGTCATGCTAACGCTGCATATATCACTATTTTAGTGTTAGTTTGAGGTCTTGACCAATCAGATCTCTTAATTCACACCATCGATATACTGGTATAATATAATTAAGCAATAACCCCCGCCGAAGGCGGGTATACACGAGATTTTGGTACAATTACATATAGCACTACATATAGAGCGAATATGGAGCGAATTGTACCAAATTCGAGTGTATACCCGCCTTCGGCGGGGGTTATTGCTATTATATTATATCAAAATATGTGTCTATTTCTTCTAAATGTGATTCTGTAGTTATTTATATGCCTGAAAAGGCGAATTCGCACGTACAGAAAAAGATCGTTGGTAATAGATCGTCGGGAACGAGCATATTTTGATGAGTGGATACGTTCATGTCGCCCACACACACACACTGCATGAACACAAACCATACACTGCATTGCAATGCATTGATAAATTACTTTATTTACATCATGTAATGCATAACGAAAACGCGTTGAAAACTAGCAACAAAGAAAACGGGGCAAGAGGTCAAAGAAAGTAACAATTTTGTTTGGATATTTACATAAGAACAATACAATCTTGTACACTGCTAAAAATAGATGTCTCGGCGTTGAATCAGTTGAATCGGAGAAAGCTCGAGACAGTAAATCAGAGACGCGACGTTACACAATCTACTTTAATTTAATGGTTAACAAATTGAACATTGACTGAACCTGAAAATGTACACTTTTGAAATAATCCTGACGCACTTGACTGATGGTTAAAAGTTAAATTGGTGTTGCTTGATTCAACGAGAGCAGGATGCTGAGATGGCTCGTTGCATGGGAGAACTTGTACCTTATCAGCCATGGCCAGTGTGTGAACTTAAGGGAAAATGACTACTGGTCATAAGGACCGACATGTAGCAAATGCTGCTGGTCCTTAAGGAAAACTGCTGGTCCATACTCAATGCAGTTCATGTTCACGACCTGTATCTACACCCCCATTTGCAGATTAAATGATTTTGAACTTAATATGATACAGCATATCTTTAGATATAAAAGTAAAAGAGAGTACAACAAATTGTTCACTATCCACTATTATTTCATAAAATTTCCACTCACAGAGTCAAAAAATAACTTGGAAGTAAATTTTGGATTCCCAACCAAGTAATTTTTGACTCTGTGAGTAGAGATTTTCATTTGTAACTATGAACCCAGAGACAATGCATATTCATTCTCGCATAATCTGTTCCTATAGACTATAGTGGTCTGAGACTGAATGTATTCATTACACCATAGAAATACAGATCCATAGATTGTAGATAATATGGGTGAATGAATCAATAAATCTACATTATCTGCAATCTCTAAGAGATCACAGTCCTCTCCTTCCTCTCTGTATGATTCACTAAATTCTGAATCACATTAATCCAAAGTCAGATTCATCATCTGTGGCAACAGCTAAGGTAGCTTTCCAACTCTTAGCGAACGTAGACCCACACATTCACATCATAGCAGAAAGTTTTATCGCGTAACTATCCCTCTTGAAAACTGTATTTGCTTTATTTCAATTTCCATCCACAAAGTGACACAGAGAGGTTTCGTCTTCCTTCGGTCTTTACATATGTAATGAAGCCCCCCCCCCCCCCATAAAGCCCTACCCGTATACCCTATTGTGGTGTATTGAGTATCGTCTCTGACTGTTTGTGTAAGAAATCTGACCATGATGAAAAGAACTATGGCTAAACATGTCTTACAGTGTGAGTTTTTTTGACGTGGGAACGTGATATGGTAACTGTACTATAATGTGTCATGATGTACCCATGTTTGGCATGATGCAGTAATTAGATACAACAATGGCAACAAAAATGCAACATTTCTAAGTTTATACGTTGATTACAACATGACAGTACGTACATTATCATATGCATCAAATTGAAAGCAATCAGACTATGCATTTTTTTTACTATTTTTACAAAAAAAAACCTATTGTACTGAAGATATTTTACGAAGTGTAGCTGCCTTCTTTATTAGTTAAAATGCATTTTCGATCATGGCAACAGACATGGGGAACTCCGGTAAATTGATCGGGAAACCTGCTAACATTTACCGGCTATACCAGCCTTTAAAAAAACAGTGTATGTTTCGTCTTCTTCTTCGGAAGCTCATTGCCGCCTCCTAAATATCGCCACATACTTTATAAATGCAACGTGGAACTGTCTCAAACACGTTAAAAGTTTCATACACTTCGAGCAGTAAACTTTACAACAATGATTAAATGATTACGATATCATGGTGGAAAAAGACGCATGCGCTGAATGCGTAAAATGAGTCTGAATGTCTAAGACGTTCTGATTAGACGCTGTATGCTACGTCATGTAGACATGATATCAACATTGGCAACAACACGTAGCGAGCTAGCTCTGTGTCGCTTGACTTGAACGAGATGTCGAGAGTAAAATAGGTAACACAAGATCAGATTCATGTAGGTGAAATTGGATATATCTTTGAATAAATGTTATTATTTACTCCAAATTTCAATCGGTCCTAAGGACCGATACGTTGTTGTAATTCTGAAAAACTGTTGGTCCGAACGGAAATCTGTTGGTCTCGGGCCGAAGGACCGGCATTAATTTCGCAAACTGGCCATGGCCAGTGATGTTGAAGCCACTGATCGATCGTTGCTTTCGATCGCAAGGTCATCAGTGGAAATATTTGGACTACTGTAACCCAAACTATTGGACAGGATATTTTCCTAATAGTCAACCCCCCCCCCCCCCCTTTGGTTTCCACATTCAGCTTGTATGTACTATTCATATGCTAGTTTAGGGGCCCATTTTACCACTGCCAGCCGTGGTAAAATGGGATTTTACCACAGTTATTATCCAATCAGAATGGCACATAGTAGCATGATATAATATAATATGGGATATTGACTAGTAAAGAATACCTTTGACCTTTGACCTCTGTGTTCTCCCTAGAATGTTTTTACAAGAGGGCTCAGATACAAGTGCTGTAGCAGGTTGTAGACCGTATGGGAGAATTTTGGATCTGGTGGCTGTTTGATACCATTTTTAGCACAACTGAACTGATAAGGTTCAGTAGTGCTATAGACATGGCAAGTGTCTGTCTGTCTGTCTGTCTGTCTGTCTGTGTGTGTGCGTGCGTGCGTGCGTGCGTGCGTGCGTGCGTGCGTGCGTGCGTGCGTGCGTGCGTGCGTGCGTGTGTGTGTGTGTGTGTGTGTGACACACAACAAAATCAAAAACTACTGGACCGATTGCCATGATATTTGGTGGGTGTATTACCTTGGGTGTCTAGTTGGGAAATTGATCAAATCAATATGATATTACCAAAGTGATTTGGGTCAAAAAATGTGATTTTTGGACAAAAAGTTAAACTCCAAAACTACTTATCAGATCGATCTGAAATTTGGATGGAACGTTCTTAGAGGTGTTTAGATTAAGAATTGTTCATGACAAGATGATCCCATCAGTGATATGCAAATTAGGTATAAGCATGTGTCTTTTGGGTCAAAAATCTATCATTCCAAAACTGAGCAGATTAGGCTGAAAGTTGGTGGGAGCTTTCTTAGGGGTGTTTAGATTAATAATTGTTCATGGTTCATTAGGTATAAACATGTATAGTCTCAAAACTACAGAGCAGATTGGACTGAAATTTAATGGGGATGCATCTTAATTTTGGTCAAAAACTTATATCTTGAAACTGCATGGTGAATGAGTTGAAACTTGGTGGGGATGTTTCTGGAGGTATTATTCTGCAGTTACCACAATTGGCCCAAGCAATCATGACCACACCCTTAGCAACAGAAATGATGATGTAATAATTACAAAGATAAAAACAGGGATGGGTAAGTAAGTGACTAAAGATTCCCAAAATGTTTCCAGATATCCCAAGCAACAAGGCCATGTCCATAGCAAGACCCAAATACAAGCTACAACACCATTGGTGCTATTTTTTCTGAAACTCCAGTGCCAAAAACCTGTAATTACATTCACTGGAACCCAGGACATTCATATATATATACATGATTGAGATTTTCTAATATATGTTAATCATCACAGAGGCACTGTGTATCCATTCACTGGTTGTTCTAAATGATGGCTGTCATTACACTAACCGAACCATATAACCACCTTAATGCCAACATAGTTTGAGTTCTCTTGTTCTTTCTTTCATTTCATTTCAATTGACATGGGTGGGGGGGGGGGGGTGACTTTAATTTTCCCTTTGTTAATTAGTAAAGAACATGATTGTTTCCAAAAAAAGACACATTTTGCATTCATTTGTTTTGTTCAGTTTGATATGGCATTATCACTTTGAATATGAATAACAATTCCTAACATTTTCCCAAAAGATTTCCTCATTTGTCTGTTTATTTATTTATTGATTTGCAATCAGAAACTGCTGCATGTCCAGATGATAAAGAGTGTAAAACTTTCAAAGACTATTTCCATAATTCAACCAATTTTTGTCGGAACCTTTGGGGAGGCTCTTTCACTGTAGTTCCTGATGATAATCCAGACATGCCTTGTATGAAAATGTTCTGGGAAGAGGGTGAGGATAACCCCAATGATGAGGTGAGTGAAGTATTTGTAGACTCAAATTCTGATTGAAATTACCATAATTCCCTACTTATAGTGAATGTCTTTATTTTGGTGCATAAAAATTTGACAACATGGCATTTTCAGTTCAACTGTTGTTGATAAGTTTCACAAGAATTACATAGACAGAATACTAAAAGGTCATAATGTACTTAATGTTAGCAGGAATTATTTTCTATTGACAAAACTTCTTCTCATCTTCAGTTAAAACAAATCCAGTGCAGAAAAAAAAATACATTGTGTTTTAGACATATTTTAACAGACATGAAAATGTCACAATTAAAATCCAACAGAAAATGAAGCAGATATGGAAACAAATCTTGATAAAAGACACTCCCCTAAGTAGACACAGAATCACATATGCACAGGGTATATTGTAATAGCACCCCCTAAGTAGACACAGAATCACAGATGCACAGGGTATATTGTAATAGCACCCCCTAAGTAGACACAGAATCACAGATGCACAGGGTATATTGTAATAGCACCCCCTAAGTAGACACAGAATCACAGATGCACAGGGTATATTGTAATAGCACCCCCTAAGTAGACACAGAATCACAGATGCACAGGGTATATACAATAACATATGGCAGTGGGGCATTACCAAAATATACTGTTTGCCAAAACAAAGGCTTATGCACTATACCAAAATTTTGGTGATACCAAAACCAAAGAACAGCACCCCTAGTGGCCAGACTGTACAATCTTCTGTCTTTTGAATAACCAGAATATGGCTTACTGTGTTGCACTCAGTATTGTAGTGTGTGTACTATGCAGGTTGGCAGACATCTTTATATTACATGCTTACTAGATAAATACACGTTTACTAATACTAGATAAATACATGTTTATGTTTATCAATTTATACACATTATTCACGTTTCCTACAGGAATGAAAAGTAAATTCAGAAAGTGATATGTAAAAATTAATTCAGTTATTCAACATCTCCTTGTTTGCATGTGAAATCATTCACAATTTAGGAATAATCAATCATGCTCTGTATAAATCAGTTTTGTGAAAATCGTCATTTGTTTTGTTTTATTCACAGGTTGCACAGTACTATGCCAATGAATTAACAGTAGGTGGTACAGTTAGTGTCCAAAGTTTGTCACTTGTCACTTATCTAATTGCTACACTCCTGGTTGTTATCATTAAGTTGTAATAAGCTGTCACCACCTGGAATCTTCCTCCAATCATTTCTTTTAGAGGGATTATTTTTTAGAGTACTTTTGAACAATCTGATGAAAGATATAAATGGTTTTCAAATAACTACTAATTATTATTATATTTGATCTAAAATGTAGATAATTGAGGTATTTTTGAAATCAGACCAAGCACAAGTGTTTGTTTAGGTATGATTGGTGATACAGTGTTTTAAAACTCATTGACACAAGATACAGCAGTTATTAAACTGATATACTACTATGGAAATCAAGCTATCGGCAAACTAAGATAGACACAAACTAAAACTATTGTTGATGTACTACTATGGAAATCAAGCTATAGGCAAACTAAGATAGACACAAACTAAAACTATTGTTGATATACTAGTATGAAAATCAAGCTATAGGCAAACTAAGATAGACACAAACTAAAACCATTGTTGATGTACTACTATGGAAATCAAGCTGTAGGCAAACTAAGATAGACACAAACTAAAACTATTGTTGATATACTACTATGGAAATCAGGCTATAGGCAAACTAAGATAGACACAAACTAAAACTATTGGAGATATACTACTATGGAAATCAAGCTATAGGCCAACTAAGATAGACACAAACTAAAACTATTGTTGATATACTACTATGGAAATCAAGCTATAGGCAAACTAAGATAGACACAAACTAAAACTATTGGAGATATACTACTATGGAAATCAAGCTATAGGCAAACTAAGATAGACACAAACTAAAACTATTGTTGATATACTAGTATGAAAATCAAGCTATAGGCAAACTAAGATAGACACAAACTAAAGCTATTGTTGATATACTACAATGGAAATCAAGCTATAGGCAAACTAAGATAGACACAAACTAAAACTATTGTTGATATACTAGTATGAAAATCAAGCTATAGGCAAACTAAGACTAACACAAACTAAAACTATTGTTGATATACTACTATGGAAATCAAGCTATAGGCAAACTAAGATAGACACAAACTAAAGCTATTGTTGATATACTACAATGGAAATCAAGCTATAGGCAAACTAAGACTGACACAAACTAAAACTATTGTTGATATACTATGGAAATCAAGCTATAGGCAAACTAAGACAGAGACAAACTAAAACTATTGTTGATATACTACTATGGAAATCAAGCTATAGGCAAACTAAGATAGACACAAACTAAAACTATTGGAGATATACTACTATGGAAATCAGGCTATAGGCAAACTAAGATGGACACAAACTAAAACTATTGTTGATATACTACTATTGAAATCAGGCTATAGGCAAACTAAGATAGACACAAACTAAAACTATTGTTGATATACTACTATGGAAATCAAGCTATAGGCAAACTAAGATAGACACAAACTAAAACTATTGTTGATATACTACTATGGAAATCAAGCTATAGGCCAACTAAGATAGACACAAACTAAAACTATTGTTGATATACTACTATGGAAATCAGACTATAGGCAAACTAAGATAGACAGACACAAACTAAAACTATTGTTGATATACTACTATGGAAATCAAGCTATAGGCAAACTAAGATAGACACAAACTAAAACTATTGTTGATATACTACTATGGAAATCAAGCTATAGGCAAACTAAGATAGACACAAACTAAAACTATTGTTGATATACTACTATGGAAATCAGGCTATAGGCAAACTAAGATAGACACAAACTAAAACTATTGTTGATATACTACTATGGAAATCAAGCTATAGGCAAACTAAGATAGCTACAAACTAAAACTATTGTTGATATACTACTATGGAAATCAGACTATAGGCAAACTAAGATAGACACAAAGTAATTTCTATTAGTAAAGCAATCAATGGACATTGATGTAGTTACACTCACAGTAGGATGGTATCTCTGGTAGTGAGTTTCCTGAAGTGGTTACACATTCAACCTCCTTCATTGTTTACACAGGTTGACATAAGTTATTAATGTATTGTTGTAAGTTGTAACTCCACTCTCAGTTACCATGGTATCTCTACTAACAACATTTTCTCATGTGGCCATTAAAGCCACCTCATGTAATGTTTGTACTACCTTGCTTACAGGGTGATTATGTCCACATAACCAAGGCAACGTTATCACCATGACAGTTTGTTTCCATTAGCCAACAAGTGCAGTTCCTTATCACTTGCTTATCACAGTTCGGTGTGTTTTGCTAATATTACAAGTGTGATAATGGGTCTTACATAACTCAACAGTTATTTTTAAAAAAGCAGCTCATTTAGGCCAACCATAGGCCTACTTGCCACAGGCTTTCAAAAGAGTGTAACCATTTCTAACTTACCGTACTTGATACAACATGCTAACAGACATCATAGTTACAATGTATGAAACTTGGTACCTACGTCGCTGAAATGACGACTGTGATTTCTGTACATCAAAAGAAATATGGTGACTGCCAGTCAAATTAGTATACACATATGAAAAAGTCAGGGGGTATGGCATTGATGCTCAGTTGGTGAGAATTTTGAATCGCCACTGTGGCAAACAACTTTGAATTTTTTTTCACCATTTGACTTTTTCTTTTGCATTTGCAACAGTGGCATAGGGTAGCGTGAGTATAGAAAATACTTTTGTTAAAATTTAGGGTAAAATAAAAATAAAATTCTGACCTGCCTACTTTATTGCAATAGTACTGTATAGGTATGGGTGTGTGCATCAATATGTTCCTCCATAGTGTTTCATCACTGTCATTGGAATTTGTAACAATTTGATGCAAGAAAGAAGTTGATTCCTTTTCAAGTCACATTCGTTATTTTGACTGAAAGCAAATTGAATATTTCAAATTGTCATATACATCGTATTTTTTCATCAATATCACTATAACCAAAGAGTGTAGTTACAAGTTCAAGGTTATTGTGAAGGAGTAAATCAAATCAGTCAATGTACGCTTGATGTGTATCAGTTATTATCAGTTTTATTAATCCTCTAATTTGTGACATTGCAAACAGTTCTAGAGATGCAAACAGATAAATTGTACCTGCCTTGTCAGGGTTTGTGACCTACAAGAGCTAGCATAAGTAAATCGTAATGTCACCTTGTTTAGTCTACTACCTACAACAACAATAGTTTTGCTTTGTGTCTGTCTACAATGCAACTACAAAATCATTCATTAGATATGAAATCTACATTAGCAAAGTTTGAGATTTAATGTAGTCAGGTATTACTTGATTCCTTGATTCTAGTTCTATCTTCTGTATTGAAATTGTGGAGCAAAGACAACTTGAATACATTTAACATTGTGACATTATGCTTGCATCTAAGCAAATACTTGTCAGGAGAAGACATTGTATGTCATGTTTCAGAAAGTGAACGTAAATGCTGCATAATTATTAGTAAAATGGTTGTTAATATGTATCATTAGTAAAATATTAGTTGTAACCAAGGTAACTGCCATTTTATATGCAACTAATAGAAAGTAGAGGAAATTCTTTTATTCAGAGATGGGAAACTGATTAATTTCACCTTGATATTGAAGTTGATGTTTTGAATTATTCCTTGGATGTAGTGGAATGATAACAGTTTGATCTAAAGTAGTATAGAGATGTAGATGGGTTGGAAGACAAGTCTTTTCCAATAAAATATCTGAAGTAGAGAAGTGGTGTATATGGCTAATGAAAAAAGTTTATGAAAGCATTCCAAAATATTGTGACATCTTTTAGTACAGATGAGGAGCTAGGTAACTGGCTAAGGAAAAGTTTTGAAGTTTTCCCAATAAAGTATGCCCTCTAGTGGTGAAGTAAAGAAGTTATGTAAATGTATAATATAAAACTTTCTAATAAATCATGCCCTCTAGTGGTAGACTAGAGAAGTAAAGTGAAGCAGGTTGATGAAGATAAGCCAATAGACCAGTAGTGTATACAATAGACCTTTTCAATACTTAAATGCCATCTAAAGGTGAAATAAAGTTGAATTCATTCAAGTCACACGGCCAAGAAAGTGTGAACATCATATAAAAAGCCATCATTTTGAACCCAAAGTTATGGAAGATAAGGCATTGTGGGAAGGTTGTTTTTGTAGAATACTAAGTACATAGTAAACCAGAGACTTGTTACTCACCAAAATCATGTAATAGAGTTTGTTTTATTGTACTAGAATAGAGTACTTCTACTTGTCATTCAATACTCAGTTACACAGGATGGGAGGTAAATATCACAGTATGCAACATAGAGACACATACAGCTTCGTCTGGAAAAGAGACAGTATTTTATCAGATAATCATGTCTTTGGGTTTAATACATAGGGTTTTATCCTCTTAACAAGTGTGATTTGTATATTTGATAGATTTTATTACTACTATTAATAAGTGTGATTTGTAAATTTCGATGATATAATTATTCTTTACCAATTTCTGGAATTTACTTTCAACTCTTTTATGTGATACCTTGCCAATTAGTTTAATTGTGAAACAGTTAAATTTCTTTATTTTAAAATTCATTGAAGTAAATAAATTGAAATGAAAAACGGTAATGAGTTCAGTTAATGTGTGTCTGTCATTACATTAGTACTAGTGTGTTCATTGGATGGTTAGTTGATGAGTGTCTGTCATTACATTAGTACTAGTGTGTTCATTGGATGGTTAGTTGATGAGTGTCTTTCATTACATTAGTACTAGTGTGTTCATTGGATGGTTAGTTAATGAGTGTCGTTCATTACATTAGTACTAGTGTGTTCATTGGATGGTTAGTTGATGAGTGTCTTTCATTACATTAGTACTAGTGTGTTCATTGGATGGTTAGTTGATGAGTGTCTTTCATTACATTAGTACTAGTGTGTTCATTGGATGGTTAGTTGATGAGTGTCTTTCATTACATTAGTACTAGTGTGTTCATTGGATGGTTAGTTAATGAGTGTCGTTCATTACATTAGTACTAGTGTGTTCATTGGATGGTTAGTTGATGAGTGTCTTTCATTACATTAGTACTAGTGTGTTCATTGGATGGTTAGTTGATGAGTGTCTTTCATTACATTAGTACTAGTGTGTTCATTGGATGGTTAGTTAATGAGTGTCTTTCATTACATTAGTACTAGTGTGTTCATTGGATGGTTAGTTAATGAGTGTCTTTCATTACATTAGTACTAGTGTGTTCATTGGATGGTTAGTTGAGTGTCTTTCATGACATTAGTACAAGTGTGTTCATTGGATGGTTAGTTGATGAGTGTCATTCATTACATTAGCACTAGTGTGTTCATTGGATGGTTAGTTAATGAGTGTCGTTCATTACATTAGTACAAGTGTGTTCATTGGATGGTTAGTTAATGAGTGTCTTTCATTACATTAGCACTAGTGTGTTCATTGGATGGTTAGTTAATGTGTGTCATTCATTACATTAGTACAAGTGTGTTCATTGGATGGTTAGTTGATGAATGTCTTTCATTACATTAGCACTAGTGTGGTCATTGGATGGTTAGTTGATGAGTGTCATTCATTACATTAGCACTAGTGTGTTCTTTGGATGGTTAGTTAATGAGTGTCGTTCATTACATTAGTACAAGTGTGTTCATTGGATGGTTAGTTAATGAGTGTCTTTCATTACATTAGCACTAGTGTGTTCATTGGATGGTTAGTTGATGAGTGTCATTCATTACATTAGTACAAGTGTGTTCATTGGATGGTTAGTTAATGAATGTCTTTCATTACATTAGTACTAGTGTGTTCATTGGATGGTTAGTTAATGAGTGTCATTCATTACATTAGTACTAGTGTGTTCATTGGATGGTTAGTTAATGAGTGTCATTCATTACATTAGTACTAGTGTGTTCATTGGATGGTTAGTTAATGAGTGTCATTCATTACATTAGCACTAGTGTGTTCATTGGATGGTTAGTTAATGAGTGTCATTCATTACATTAGCACTAGTGTGTTCATTGGATGGTTATTTAATGAGTGTCTTTCATTACATTAGCACTAGTGTGTTCATTGGATGGTTAGTTAATGAGTGTCATTCATTACATTAGTACAAGTGTGTTCATTGGATGGTTAGTTAATGAATGTCTTTCATTACATTAGTACTAGTGTGTTCATTGGATGGTTAGTTAATGAGTGTCTTTCATTACATTAGCACTAGTGTGTTCATTGGATGGTTATTTAATGTGTGTCATTCATTACATTAGTACAAGTGTGTTCATTGGATGGTTAGTTGTTGAATGTCTTTCATTACATTAGTACTAGTGTGTTCATTGGGTGGTTAGTTGATGAATGTCTTTCATTACATTAGCACTAGTGTGTTCATTGGATGGTTATTTAATGTGTGTCATTCATTACATTAGTACAAGTGTGTTCATTGGATGGTTAGTTGTTGAATGTCTTTCATTACATTAGTACTAGTGTGTTCATTGGGTGGTTAGTTGATGAATGTCTTTCATTACATTAGCACTAGTGTGTTCATTGGATGGTTAGTTAATGAGTGTCTTTCATTACATTAGCACTAGTGTGTTCATTGGATGGTTAGTTAATGAGTGTCGTTCATTACATTAGTACAAGTGTGTTCATTGGATGGTTAGTTAATGAGTGTCTTTCATTACATTAGTACTAGTGTGTTCATTGGATGGTTAGTTAATGAGTGTCTTTCATTACATTAGTACTAGTGTGTTCATTGGATGGTTAGTTAATGAGTGTCTTTCATTACATTAGTACTAGTGTGTTCATTGGATGGTTAGTTAATGAGTGTCTTTCATTACATTAGCACTAGTGTGTTCATTGGATGGTTAGTTAATGAGTGTCTTTCATTACATTAGCACTAGTGTGTTCATTGGATGGTTAGTTAATGAGTGTCTTCATTACATTAGTACTAGTGTGTTCATTGGATGGTTAGTTAATGAGTGTCTTTCATTACATTAGCACTAGTGTGTTCATTGGATGGTTAGTTAATGAGTGTCTTTCATTACATTAGCACTAGTGTGTTCATTGGATGGTTAGTTAATGAGTGTCTTTCATTACATTAGTACTATTGTGTTCAATATAAACATCAACGTACTGTTGATGTTTATATTGTACACTAGTATAACGTACTGTGGATGTTTATAGTGTACACTAGTATAACGTACTGTGGATGTTTATACTGTACACTAGTATAACGTACTGTGGATGTTTATAGTGTACACTAGTATAACGTACTATGGATGTTTATAGTGTACACTAGTATAACGTACTATGGATGTTTATAGTGTACACTAGTATTACGTACTGTGGATGTTTATAGTGTACACTAGTATAACGTACTGTGGATGTTTATAGTGTACACTAGTATTACGTACTGTGGATGTTTATAGTGTACACTAGTATAACGTACTGTGGATGTTTATAGTGTACACTAGTATAACGTACTATGGATGTTTATAGTATACACTAGTATAACGTACTGTGGATGTTTATAGTGTACACTAGTATTACGTACTGTGGATGTTTATAGTATACACTAGTATTACGTACTGTGGATGTTTATAGTGTACACTAGTATAACGTACTGTGGATGTTTATAGTGTACACTAGTATAACGTACTATGGATGTTTATAGTATACACTAGTATAACGTACTGTGGATGTTTATACTGTACACTAGTATAACGTACTATGGATGTTTATAGTATACACTAGTATAACGTACTGTGGATGTTTATACTGTACACTAGTATAACGTACTGTGGATGTTTATAGTGTACACTAGTATTACGTACTGTGGATGTTTATAGTGTACACTAGTATAACGTACTGTGGATGTTTATAGTGTACACTAGTATAACGTACTGTGGATGTTTATACTATACACTAGTATAACGTACTATGGATGTTTATAGTGTACACTAGAATTACGTACTGTGGATGTTTATAGTATACACTAGTATTACGTACTGTGGATGTTTATAGTATACACTAGTATAACGTACTGTGGATGTTTATAGTATACACTAGTATAACGTACTGTGGATGTTTATAGTGTACACTAGTATAACGTACTGTGGATGTTTATAGTATACACTAGTATAACGTACTGTGGATGTTTATAGTGTACACTAGTATAACGTACTGTGGATGTTTATACTGTATACTAGTATAACGTACTGTGGATGTTTATAGTATACACTAGTATAACGTACTATGGATGTTTATAGTGTACACTAGTATTACGTACTGTGGATGTTTATAGTGTACACTAGTATAACGTACTGTGGATGTTTATACTGTACACTAGTATAACGTACTGTGGATGTTTATAGTATACACTAGTATAACGTACTGTGGATGTTTATAGTGTACACTAGTATAACGTACTGTGGATGTTTATACTGTATACTAGTATAACGTACTGTGGATGTTTATAGTATACACTAGTATAACGTACTATGGATGTTTATAGTGTACACTAGTATTACGTACTGTGGATGTTTATACTGTACACTAGTATAACGTACTGTGGATGTTTATAGTATACACTAGTATAACGTACTATGGATGTTTATAGTGTACACTAGTATAACGTACTGTGGATGTTTATAGTGTACACTAGTATAACGTACTGTGGATGTTTATAGTGTACACTAGTATAACGTACTGTGGATGTTTATAGTGTACACTAGTATAACGTACTGTGGATGTTTATACTGTACACTAGTATAACGTACTGTGGATGTTTATACTGTACACTAGTATAACGTACTGTGGATGTTTATACTGTACACTAGTATAACGTACTGTGGATGTTTATAGTGTACACTAGTATTACGTACTGTGGATGTTTATACTGTACACTAGTATAACGTACTGTGGATGTTTATAGTGTACACTAGTATAACGTACTGTGGATGTTTATAGTGTACACTAGTATAACGTACTGTGGATGTTTATAGTGTACACTAGTATAACGTACTGTGGATGTTTATATTGTACACTAGTATAACGTACTGTGGATGTTTATATTGTACACTAGTATAACGTACTGTGGATGTTTATACTGTACACTAGTATAACGTACTGTGGATGTTTATATTGTACACTAGTATAACGTACTGTGGATGTTTATATTGTACACTAGTATAACGTACTGTGGATGTTTATAGTGTACACTAGTATAACGTACTGTGGATGTTTATATTGTACACTAGTATAACGTACTGTGGATGTTTATAGTGTACACTAGTATTACGTACTGTGGATGTTTATAGTGTACACTAGTATAACGTACTGTGGATGTTTATAGTGTACACTAGTATAACGTACTGTGGATGTTTATAGTGTACACTAGTATTACGTACTGTGGATGTTTATACTGTACACTAGTATAACGTACTGTGGATGTTTATAGTGTACACTAGTATTACGTACTGTGGATGTTTATAGTGTACACTAGTATAACGTACTGTGGATGTTTATAGTGTACACTAGTATAACGTACTGTGGATGTTTATAGTGTACACTAGTATAACGTACTGTGGATGTTTATAGTGTACACTAGTATAACGTACTGTGGATGTTTATAGTGTACACTAGTATAACGTACTGTGGATGTTTATAGTGTACACTAGTATAACGTACTGTGGATGTTTATAGTGTACACTAGTATTACGTACTGTGGATGTTTATACTGTACACTAGTATAACGTACTGTGGATGTTTATAGTGTACACTAGTATTACGTACTGTGGATGTTTATACTGTACACTAGTATAACGTACTGTGGATGTTTATATTGTACACTAGTATTACGTACTGTGGATGTTTATAGTGTACACTAGTATTACGTACTGTGGATGTTTATAGTGTACACTAGTATAACGTACTGTGGATGTTTATACTGTACACTAGTATAACGTACTGTGGATGTTTATAGTGTACACTAGTATAACGTACTGTGGATGTTTATACTGTACACTAGTATAACGTACTGTGGATGTTTATAGTGTACACTAGTATAACGTACTGTGGATGTTTATAGTGTACACTAGTATAACGTACTGTGGATGTTTATAGTATACACTAGTATAACGTACTGTGGATGTTTATAGTGTACACTAGTATAACGTACTGTGGATGTTTATAGTGTACACTAGTATAACGTACTGTGGATGTTTATAGTATACACTAGTATAACGTACTGTGGATGTTTATAGTGTACACTAGTATAACGTACTGTGGATGTTTATACTGTACACTAGTATAACGTACTGTGGATGTTTATACTGTATACTAGTATTACGTACTGTGGATGTTTATACTGTACTAGTATAACGTACTGTGGATGTTTATAGTGTACACTAGTATAACGTACTGTGGATGTTTATAGTGTACACTAGTATAACGTACTGTGGATGTTTATAGTATACACTAGTATAACGTACTGTGGATGTTTATACTGTACACTAGTATAACGTACTGTGGATGTTTATACTGTACACTAGTATAACGTACTGTGGATGTTTATACTGTACACTAGTATAACGTACTATGGATGTTTATAGTGTACACTAGTATAACGTACTGTGGATGTTTATAGTGTACACTAGTATAACGTACTGTGGATGTTTATACTGTACACTAGTATAACGTACTGTGGATGTTTATACTGTACACTAGTATAACGTACTGTGGATGTTTATACTGTACACTAGTATAACGTACTGTGGATGTTTATACTGTACACTAGTATAACGTACTGTGGATGTTTATAGTGTACACTAGTATTACGTACTGTGGATGTTTATAGTGTACACTAGTATAACGTACTGTGGATGTTTATAGTGTACACTAGTATAACGTACTGTGGATGTTTATAGTGTACACTAGTATAACGTACTGTGGATGTTTATAGTGTACACTAGTATAACGTACTGTGGATGTTTATAGTGTACACTAGTATTACGTACTGTGGATGTTTATAGTGTAAACTAGTATAACGTACTGTGGATGTTTATACTGTACACTAGTATAACGTACTGTGGATGTTTATACTGTACACTAGTATAACGTACTGTGGATGTTTATACTGTACACTAGTATAACGTACTGTGGATGTTTATACTGTACACTAGTATAACGTACTGTGGATGTTTATACTGTACACTAGTATAACGTACTGTGGATGTTTATACTGTACACTAGTATAACGTACTGTGGATGTTTATACTGTACACTAGTATAACGTACTGTGGATGTTTATACTGTACACTAGTATAACGTACTATGGATGTTTATACTGTACACTAGTATAACGTACTATGGATGTTTATAGTATACACTAGTATAACGTACTGTGGATGTTTATAGTGTACACTAGTATTACGTACTGTGGATGTTTATACTGTACACTAGTATAACGTACTGTGGATGTTTATACTGTACACTAGTATAACGTACTGTGGATGTTTATAGTGTACACTAGTATTACGTACTGTGGATGTTTATACTATACACTAGTATTACGTACTGTGGATGTTTATAGTGTACACTAGTATTACGTACTGTGGATGTTTATACTGTACACTAGTATTACGTACTGTGGATGTTTATACTGTACACTAGTATTACGTACTGTGGATGTTTATAGTGTACACTAGTATAACGTACTGTGGATGTTTATACTGTACACTAGTATAACGTACTGTGGATGTTTATACTGTACACTAGTATAACGTACTGTGGATGTTTATACTGTACACTAGTATAACGTACTGTGGATGTTTATACTGTACACTAGTATAACGTACTGTGGATGTTTATACTGTACACTAGTATAACGTACTGTGGATGTTTATACTGTACACTAGTATAACGTACTGTGGATGTTTATACTGTACACTAGTATAACGTACTGTGGATGTTTATACTATACACTAGTATAACGTACTGTGGATGTTTATACTATACACTAGTATAACGTACTGTGGATGTTTATAGTGTACACTAGTATAACGTACTGTGGATGTTTATACTGTACACTAGTATTACGTACTGTGGATGTTTATACTATACACTAGTATAACGTACTGTGGATGTTTATACTATACACTAGTATTACGTACTGTGGATGTTTATAGTGTACACTAGTATAACGTACTGTGGATGTTTATACTGTACACTAGTATTACGTACTATGGATGTTTATACTATACACTAGTATAACGTACTGTGGATGTTTATAGTGTACACTAGTATAACGTACTGTGGATGTTTATAGTGTACACTAGTATAACGTACTGTGGATGTTTATAGTGTACACTAGTATAACGTACTGTGGATGTTTATAGTGTACACTAGTATTACGTACTGTGGATGTTTATAGTGTACACTAGTATAACGTACTGTGGATGTTTATACTGTACACTAGTATTACGTACTATGGATGTTTATACTATACACTAGTATAACGTACTGTGGATGTTTATAGTGTACACTAGTATAACGTACTGTGGATGTTTATAGTGTACACTAGTATAACGTACTGTGGATGTTTATAGTGTACACTAGTATAACGTACTGTGGATGTTTATAGTGTACACTAGTATAACGTACTGTGGATGTTTATACTGTACACTAGTATAACGTACTGTGGATGTTTATACTGTACACTAGTATAACGTACTGTGGATGTTTATACTGTACACTAGTATAACGTACTGTGGATGTTTATACTGTACACTAGTATAACGTACTGTGGATGTTTATACTGTACACTAGTATAACGTACTGTGGATGTTTATAGTGTACACTAGTATAACGTACTGTGGATGTTTATACTGTACACTAGTATAACGTACTGTGGATGTTTATACTGTACACTAGTATAACGTACTGTGGATGTTTATACTGTACACTAGTATAACGTACTGTGGATGTTTATACTGTACACTAGTATAACGTACTGTGGATGTTTATACTGTACACTAGTATAACGTACTGTGGATGTTTATAGTGTACACTAGTATAACGTACTGTGGATGTTTATAGTGTACACTAGTATTACGTACTGTGGATGTTTATAGTGTACACTAGTATTACGTACTGTGGATGTTTATAGTGTACACTAGTATAACGTACTATGGATGTTTATAGTATACACTAGTATAACTTACTGTGGATGTTTATAGTGTACACTAGTATAACGTACTGTGGATGTTTATAGTGTACACTAGTATAACGTACTGTGGATGTTTATACTGTACACTAGTATAACGTACTGTGGATGTTTATAGTGTACACTAGTATTACGTACTGTGGATGTTTATAGTGTACACTAGTATAACGTACTATGGATGTTTATAGTGTACACTAGTATAACGTACTGTGGATGTTTATACTATACACTAGTATAACGTACTGTGGATGTTTATACTATACACTAGTATAACGTACTGTGGATGTTTATACTGTACACTAGTATAACGTACTGTGGATGTTTATACTGTACACTAGTATAACGTACTGTGGATGTTTATAGTGTACACTAGTATAACGTACTGTGGATGTTTATAGTGTACACTAGTATAACGTACTATGGATGTTTATAGTGTACACTAGTATAACGTACTATGGATGTTTATAGTGTACACTAGTATAACGTACTATGGATGTTTATAGTGTACACTAGTATAACGTACTATGGATGTTTATAGTGTACACTAGTATTACGTACTGTGGATGTTTATAGTGTACACTAGTATAACGTACTGTGGATGTTTATAGTGTACACTAGTATTACGTACTGTGGATGTTTATAGTGTACACTAGTATAACGTACTGTGGATGTTTATAGTGTACACTAGTATTACGTACTGTGGATGTTTATAGTGTACACTAGTATTACGTACTGTGGATGTTTATAGTGTACACTAGTATAACGTACTGTGGATGTTTATAGTGTACACTAGTATTACGTACTGTGGATGTTTATAGTGTACACTAGTATAACGTACTATGGATGTTTATAGTGTACACTAGTATAACGTACTATGGATGTTTATAGTGTACACTAGTATAACGTACTATGGATGTTTATAGTGTACACTAGTATTACGTACTGTGGATGTTTATAGTGTACACTAGTATAACGTACTATGGATGTTTATAGTGTACACTAGTATTACGTACTGTGGATGTTTATAGTGTACACTAGTATAACGTACTGTGGATGTTTATAGTGTACACTAGTATTACGTACTGTGGATGTTTATAGTGTACACTAGTATAACGTACTATGGATGTTTATAGTGTACACTAGTATTACGTACTGTGGATGTTTATAGTATACACTAGTATTACGTACTGTGGATGTTTATACTGTACACTAGTATTACGTACTGTGGATGTTTATACTGTACACTAGTATAACGTACTGTGGATGTTTATAGTGTACACTAGTATTACGTACTGTGGATGTTTATAGTGTACACTAGTATTACGTACTATGGATGTTTATAGTGTACACTAGTATTACGTACTGTGGATGTTTATAGTGTACACTAGTATAACGTACTGTGGATGTTTATAGTGTACACTAGTATTACGTACTGTGGATGTTTATAGTGTACACTAGTATAACGTACTGTGGATGTTTATAGTGTACACTAGTATTACGTACTGTGGATGTTTATAGTGTACACTAGTATTACGTACTGTGGATGTTTATACTGTACACTAGTATAACGTACTGTGGATGTTTATACTATACACTAGTATAACGTACTGTGGATGTTTATACTGTACACTAGTATAACGTACTGTGGATGTTTATAGTATACACTAGTATAACGTACTGTGGATGTTTATACTGTACACTAGTATAACGTACTGTGGATGTTTATAGTGTACACTAGTATTACGTACTGTGGATGTTTATAGTGTACACTAGTATAACGTACTGTGGATGTTTATAGTGTACACTAGTATTACGTACTGTGGATGTTTATAGTGTACACTAGTATTACGTACTGTGGATGTTTATAGTGTACACTAGTATTACGTACTGTGGATGTTTATAGTGTACACTAGTATAACGTACTGTGGATGTTTATAGTGTACACTAGTATTACGTACTGTGGATGTTTATACTGTACACTAGTATAACGTACTGTGGATGTTTATAGTGTACACTAGTATTACGTACTGTGGATGTTTATAGTGTACACTAGTATTACGTACTGTGGATGTTTATAGTGTACACTAGTATAACGTACTGTGGATGTTTATAGTGTACACTAGTATAACGTACTGTGGATGTTTATAGTGTACACTAGTATAACGTACTGTGGATGTTTATACTGTACACTAGTAGATCGTACTGTGGATGTTTATAGTGTACACTAGTATTACGTACTGTGGATGTTTATAGTGTACACTAGTATAACGTACTGTGGATGTTTATAGTGTACACTAGTATTACGTACTGTGGATGTTTATAGTGTACACTAGTATAACGTACTGTGGATGTTTATAGTGTACACTAGTATAACGTACTGTGGATGTTTATACTGTACACTAGTAGATCGTACTGTGGATGTTTATAGTGTATACTAGTATAACGTACTGTGGATGTTTATAGTGTACACTAGTATTACGTACTGTGGATGTTTATACTATACACTAGTATTACGTACTGTGGATGTTTATAGTGTACACTAGTATAACGTACTGTGGATGTTTATAATGTACACTAGTATAACGTACTGTGGATGTTTATAGTGTACACTAGTATAACGTACTGTGGATGTTTATAGTGTACACTAGTATAACGTACTGTGGATGTTTATAGTGTACACTAGTATAACGTACTGTGGATGTTTATAATGTACACTAGTATAACGTACTGTGGATGTTTATAGTGTACACTAGTATAACGTACTGTGGATGTTTATAGTGTACACTAGTATAACGTACTATGGATGTTTATAATGTACACTAGTATAACGTACTGTGGATGTTTATAGTGTACACTAGTATAACGTACTGTGGATGTTTATAGTGTACACTAGTATAACGTACTGTGGATGTTTATACTGTACACTAGTATAACGTACTGTGGATGTTTATAGTGTACACTAGTATTACGTACTGTGGATGTTTATACTGTACACTAGTATTACGTACTGTGGATGTTTATATTGTACACTAGTATAACGTACTGTGGATGTTTATAGTGTACACTAGTATAACGTACTGTGGATGTTAAATATAGTGTACACTAGTATAACGTACTGTGGATGTTTATAGTATACACTAGTATTACGTACTGTGGATGTTTATAGTGTATACTAGTATAACGTACTGTGGATGTTTATAGTGTACACTAGTATAACGTACTGTGGATGTTTATACTGTACACTAGTATAACGTACTGTGGATGTTTATAGTGTACACTAGTATAACGTACGTATACTGTGGATGTTTATAGTGTACACTAGTATTACGTACTGTGGATGTTTATACTGTACACTAGTATAACGTACTGTGGATGTTTATAGTGTACACTAGTATAACGTACTGTGGATGTTTATAGTGTACACTAGTATAACGTACTGTGGATGTTTATAGTATACACTAGTATTACGTACTGTGGATGTTTATACTGTACACTAGTATTACGTACTGTGGATGTTTATAGTGTACACTAGTATAACGTACTGTGGATGTTTATAGTGTACACTAGTATTACGTACTATGGATGTTTATAGTGTACACTAGTATAACGTACTATGGATGTTTATAGTATACACTAGTATAACGTACTGTGGATGTTTATAGTGTACACTAGTATAACGTACTGTGGATGTTTATAGTGTACACTAGTATAACGTACTGTGGATGTTTATAGTATACACTAGTATAACGTACTGTGGATGTTTATAGTGTACACTAGTATAACGTACTGTGGATGTTTATAGTGTACACTAGTATAACGTACTGTGGATGTTTATACTGTACACTAGTATAACGTACTGTGGATGTTTATAGTGTACACTAGTATAACGTACTGTGGATGTTTATATTGTACACTAGTATAACGTACTGTGGATGTTTATAGTGTACACTAGTATAACGTACTGTGGATGTTTATAGTGTACACTAGTATAACGTACTGTGGATGTTTATACTGTACACTAGTATAACGTACTGTGGATGTTTATACTGTACACTAGTATTACGTACTGTGGATGTTTATAGTATACACTAGTATAACGTACTGTGGATGTTTATACTGTACACTAGTATAACGTACTGTGGATGTTTATAGTATACACTAGTATTACGTACTGTGGATGTTTATAGTGTACACTAGTATAACGTACTATGGATGTTTATAGTATACACTAGTATAACGTACTGTGGATGTTTATACTGTACACTAGTATTACGTACTGTGGATGTTTATACTGTACACTAGTATAACGTACTGTGGATGTTTATACTGTACACTAGTATAACGTACTGTGGATGTTTATACTGTACACTAGTATTACGTACTGTGGATGTTTATACTGTACACTAGTATTACGTACTGTGGATGTTTATACTGTACACTAGTATAACGTACTGTGGATGTTTATACTGTACACTAGTATTACGTACTGTGGATGTTTATACTGTACACTAGTATAACGTACTGTGGATGTTTATACTGTACACTAGTATTACGTACTGTGGATGTTTATAGTATACACTAGTATAACGTACTGTGGATGTTTATACTGTACACTAGTATAACGTACTGTGGATGTTTATAGTATACACTAGTATTACGTACTGTGGATGTTTATAGTGTACACTAGTATAACGTACTATGGATGTTTATAGTGTACACTAGTATAACGTACTGTGGATGTTTATACTGTACACTAGTATAACGTACTGTGGATGTTTATACTGTACACTAGTATAACGTACTGTGGATGTTTATACTGTACACTAGTATAACGTACTGTGGATGTTTATAGTATACACTAGTATAACGTACTGTGGATGTTTATAGTGTACACTAGTATAACGTACTGTGGATGTTTATAATGTACAGTAGTATAACGTACTGTGGATGTTTATAGTGTACACTAGTATAACGTACTGTGGATGTTTATACTGTACACTAGTATAACGTACTGTGGATGTTTATACTGTACACTAGTATAACGTACTGTGGATGTTTATAGTATACACTAGTATAACGTACTGTGGATGTTTATAGTGTACACTAGTATAACGTACTGTGGATGTTTATACTGTACACTAGTATAACGTACTGTGGATGTTTATACTGTACACTAGTATTACGTACTGTGGATGTTTATAGTGTACACTAGTATTACGTACTGTGGATGTTTATACTGTACACTAGTATAACGTACTGTGGATGTTTATACTGTATACTAGTATAACGTACTGTGGATGTTTATAGTGTACACTAGTATTACGTACTGTGGATGTTTATACTGTACACTAGTATTACGTACTGTGGATGTTTATACTGTACACTAGTATTACGTACTGTGGATGTTTATACTGTACACTAGTATTACGTACTGTGGATGTTTATACTGTACACTAGTATTACGTACTGTGGATGTTTATAGTGTACACTAGTATTACGTACTGTGGATGTTTATACTGTACACTAGTATAACGTACTGTGGATGTTTATACTGTATACTAGTATAACGTACTGTGGATGTTTATAGTGTACACTAGTATTACGTACTGTGGATGTTTATAGTGTACACTAGTATAACGTACTGTGGATGTTTATAGTATACACTAGTATAACGTACTGTGGATGTTTATAGTGTACACTAGTATTACGTACTGTGGATGTTTATAGTGTACACTAGTATAACGTACTATGGATGTTTATACTGTACACTAGTATTACGTACTGTGGATGTTTATAGTGTACACTAGTATAACGTACTGTGGATGTTTATAGTGTACACTAGTATAACGTACTGTGGATGTTTATACTGTACACTAGTATTACGTACTGTGGATGTTTATAGTGTACACTAGTATAACGTACTGTGGATGTTTATAGTGTACACTAGTATAACGTACTGTGGATGTTTATAGTGTACACTAGTATAACGTACTATGGATGTTTATACTGTACACTAGTAGATCGTACTGTGGATGTTTATAGTGTACACTAGTATTACGTACTATGGATGTTTATAGTGTACACTAGTATTACGTACTGTGGATGTTTATAGTGTACACTAGTATTACGTACTGTGGATGTTTATAGTGTACACTAGTATAACGTACTGTGGATGTTTATAGTGTACACTAGTATAACGTACTATGGATGTTTATAGTGTACACTAGTATAACGTACTGTGGATGTTTATACTGTACACTAGTATAACGTACTGTGGATGTTTATACTGTACACTAGTATAACGTACTGTGGATGTTTATAGTGTACACTAGTATTACGTACTGTGGATGTTTATACTGTACACTAGTATTACGTACTGTGGATGTTTATAGTGTACACTAGTATTACGTACTGTGGATGTTTATACTGTACACTAGTATTACGTACTGTGGATGTTTATACTGTACACTAGTATAACGTACTGTGGATGTTTATAGTGTACACTAGTATTACGTACTGTGGATGTTTATACTGTATACTAGTATAACGTACTGTGGATGTTTATAGTGTACACTAGTATTACGTACTGTGGATGTTTATAGTGTACACTAGTATTACGTACTGTGGATGTTTATAGTGTACACTAGTATTACGTACTGTGGATGTTTATACTGTATACTAGTATAACGTACTGTGGATGTTTATAGTGTACACTAGTATTACGTACTGTGGATGTTTATACTGTACACTAGTATAACGTACTGTGGATGTTTATAGTGTACACTAGTATTACGTACTGTGGATGTTTATACTGTATACTAGTATAACGTACTGTGGATGTTTATAGTGTACACTAGTATTACGTACTATGGATGTTTATAGTGTACACTAGTATTACGTACTGTGGATGTTTATAGTGTACACTAGTATAACGTACTGTGGATGTTTATAGTGTACACTAGTATTACGTACTGTGGATGTTTATACTGTACACTAGTATAACGTACTGTGGATGTTTATAGTGTACACTAGTATTACGTACTGTGGATGTTTATACTGTATACTAGTATAACGTACTGTGGATGTTTATAGTGTACACTAGTATTACGTACTGTGGATGTTTATAGTGTACACTAGTATTACGTACTGTGGATGTTTATAGTGTACACTAGTATAACGTACTGTGGATGTTTATAGTGTACACTAGTATTACGTACTGTGGATGTTTATACTGTACACTAGTATAACGTACTGTGGATGTTTATAGTGTACACTAGTATTACGTACGTATACTGTGGATGTTTATACTGTACAAATCTAAAGTGGCGCAAGTGAAAATACTTAATGTATGCCTTTCAAAGTATTAAAATTGTCTTCATTTCCTGAACAACTTAGTATACTTCTTGTAAATTATGCCAGCAAAATCACTCGTTTATATATTCTACCCGTACACCAGATTTGAGTTCTACAAATACTAAGATATTATTAAATAGAATACCGCATGTGTCTTTTCATACGTATCAAAATTATATCCCAAAACGTATTCGTAACTCGGCTTAAAATCAGTTGATTAATCTGTTGTGAATGTGTTTTTGTTTTTTTTGTATTTTAGTCATTGTGTTATGCATTTTATGTTTGTTTGTATGTTAATGTGTAGCTGCAATTTCAATCGTCCATGTTTGAATATATAAAGCTACATATTGATATCTTATTGGTAACTATAGTAATAGTCAACAAGATCATGATCATTTCACAGCTTAGTGAAGAGCGCCACCTGTGACAAACCTGTGAGTGTGTGAATACATGTGAATATGCTCATGCGCGCGATTCCGACAACATGGAATGAATCTGAAAATTGAAACTACGTAATCTTCCATGAATACGTACCGGCAATTCAAAAATTGTGAATAATTTTATCAAAAGGTGTGTTAACTATATATTTCTATGTAACGGTTTAGTTATCTGTTCGACAATGTGCATGCCATCGATATCACCAACGGATACATGATTTGTTGTAACATGCCGCAAAATGTTACGAAATCGACAAAAGGGTTACTTATGTAATCTTATTGTACAAAACAAGGTACTTTCATTGGCAAATCATTTGAATTGGTAAATAGTTGTCGGAACAAAAGGTGACAGTGAAGGCGGTAGACACATAGAAAGCAATTCAAACCTAGAAGATTAGTGTACGAAGGTGCTACTGTACAGCCACACGGTATTTGGCTACCTGGTTATCGTCAATACCATGCATGGAGGTATAAACGAACTGAAAGAATATCATTATAAACGTTCGAATTATTTCCTCTGGAATATCAGTCGATTTTAGATCGTCAAATTACTGGGATGACAGTGTGAACTCCGATTATTGAGTTGGCAGGGATTCTCTCGCCGCAGCGCCCATTATCGAGTCAAGGAACGTTCTCCTACAACCACCTGTCTGATTCTTAAATCTCAACATGGAGCCAAAGAAATTCCTTATATTGTGTGTATATTTCGCTGCCGTTAATGTCGTATGCACCGTCATTGCAGACCCACTCGTAAATACCACCAGTGGTACGTTACAGGGTACTACCGTATCGTTCGAAGGAGTGTCCGTGGATATTTACAAAGGGGTACGTTATGCCGAAGCTCCGATTGGGGAACGCCGATTTAGTAAGCCTACGCCCTATGCTTCCCGAGAAGGTATTTACGATGCTACGGAGTTTGGTCCATCGTGTCCACAAAGTATGGTGGGGTTTCCAGATGGCTTTCTCCCGAACACAGATATAAGCGAAGACTGTCTGATGCTCAATATCTACGTTCCAGAGACAGCAACTGATGACAATAAATTAGCTGTTATAGTTTGGATTCACGGCGGAGGCTTTACTTCGGGTCAAGGTATGCTGTATAATGGAACCCCTATGACAGTATACGGTGATGTCATTGTTGTAACAATTAACTATCGTCTTGGAATATTAGCAATGATGTCTACAGGAGACGAACACGCCAAGGGAAATTATGGTATGTTTGACCAACAGTTGGCTCTTCGCTGGGTCAAGGAGAATATAGGTCACTTCAATGGAGAGGCTGATCGGATTACCATATCTGGGCAATCCGCAGGTGGTTCAAGCGTTCTCTATCACACACTTTCACCTTCAAGTGATGGGCTTTTTGCACGAGCCATTGTACAAAGTGCCATGTTATTTGAACCTGTACAATTAAGTAAAGTAAGAACTTCACTGCAACGACTGGCTTCATTCATGAGCTGCCCACTTTCTACAGAGGATAGTAGGGTTATATTGGAGTGCCTACGAACAGCTCCAGTTGAAAGCTTCATACAAGCCGCATTTTACCTTGGATCTGCTCAGTATCCGTTAGACAATATGTTTGGTTTCACGATAGATGGAGAATTCTTCCAGGCTTCTCTTTCCAGTCTCATAGCACACAGTGATATCCAGGATAAATACGATATGGTAGTAGGAACAGTAGATCAGGATGGAATAGTTCTCCTTTCTTATATTTCGGGAGATCCAACACAAGGAATATCAGAAGAAACGTTTGAGAAATTTGCAAACAGGGTGGCCGCAACGTTCAACGCAAACCGTGATTTGATCAGCGATGCTATCATTCAAAAATACACTGACTGGCAGCATCGTGATGACAATATGAGAAGACTTTCAAAGACTGTGGAAGCTTTAGGAGATCATGGATTCTATACTCCAGTTGTCGACTTTGCAAAACGCATCTCACAGCGTGAAAATGACAGGTCATTATTTTATTATAATTTTGCCCCCACCGTTGTATTTCCAATTGTCCCGAGCTTAACGGAAACAGCTGGTCACGGAGACGAGTTATTATACCTTTGGTCCGCTCTTAACCAAACGGGAGTGTATCCCCCGAGAGACGTGAAGCTTAGTAAAGCTATGATGACGTACTGGAGTAACTTTGCCAAAACTGGGTAAGTCATAAACTATATTTGACGATAAGGCGTTTTTGTTGTAGATTAATGGTGACGATATTTTTTAGGTTTACATTGAGTTCCCAAAAAACCCTTATCACTCGAAATGAAATATAGCTGTTAATATTATGTACTCAGTTGACAACTACAATGTATGACGTCATTGTACTCAGCTGCAATGTATGACGTCATTGTACTCACTTGACAACTGCAATTTATGGCGTTGTCTGAAGCTACATATATATTATAATATAACATAATATAACATAACATAACATAACATAACATAACATAACATAACATAACATAACATAACATAACATAGCATAACATAACATAACATAACATAACATAACATAACATAACATAACTTAACATAATATAATATAACTTTATTGCCATTTGCCGGCACACTCTGTAATTTTTAAGCCAGTGTCAGTTTATCTGTTATAGGTATTACATAAACAATGAAAACGATTCCTCGATCTAAATCTGTTTATACGTTTCAAGCCAGTAGCCAGAATCAGTGGAACAATTCATCAAATGTCAATCACCATGTATTCATATTTTTTTCAATTGTGGTAGAATAATAATAATAATAATAATAATAATAATGATGATCACCACCACTACCAATCGCAAGTCTAAAGTTTACAATGTTGTTTTGAACAAAAAGATAAATGTTTACATTACATATATTTGAATAATTTATGGTTGACTGAGTTCAACATATCAAAAGTTATTTTTAGCCTTGAAATGTCTGATATATGACTATGAAAGCATACATTAAAAACTTATATAACCAATTTAGAGTTAGTATAGCCAATATGGCTATATTTATTAATGTATTGACTCTCAGGGTTGATACTGAGTGTATGTCGCTTTACAGGATACGAGTCCAAGAAGCAATGTTAAAGACTTAGTCCCACCGCTGCCACCACATTAATAGGTTTAGAGCTATTGGTTATTTCCCATTACAACCACCACATGCCATTTGTGTGAAGGCACTGCACAAATCAATACATGTGCTTGGGATTTATTGATTGAGATGAAAACCAGCACTCCCAAAGACTAAACGGGAAAACTTTCGACGCTGTCGGGACCTGTGGTCAACATCTCCACTCAACAACATTATCTCCTCTATCTTATATTAGCCTAGTTCTCCTATTTCACTCCTGTCAGACCTATTCCGCTCCTGACATCACAACTGACCATTGCTTTGCTGCATAGTGTGTCAGCAGCAATTCTACTGATATGTCCTAATCCAAACCATAAGCGATGTGGAATCAGTGGCAGCAGTGGGATGCCAAATTACGAAATGAGTCAAAAGCAAAATGTTAGTAACATTTTCTAAAATATGGCCCTCATCCAAGATCCGATCTGTAAAAAGGTATCCCACCCGAATTCCCCCACCCCTGCCCCTTGTAATTACTGACGATTCCCTTATCTTATGTGCCGCTAACTCTTCATCGAGTCTTTGATTTGGAAAGGACAGCAAAGTCATACCAAGTCTCTGGACTAAAATAATGTTTATTCCTTGCCATACCATTGCACTACACTACATACCGGTATAACCCTATAATTAAACCCTGGGTACTAAAGAAAGCCCAATGCCCTATCAAACACATGGGTTGCAATTATACAATTTAGGTCACCGACACACCCAGTAAACATTGATACACTTACTTTTGATTTTTATAGGGACCCTAACAATGGAGGAAGGACTGATGATATGGTCACATGGCCACAGTTTACCAATGAAGAACAACAGTATCTTGAACTGACCTATGACCTCACAGTGAAGTCTCATCCAAAAGCTGCTGCATATTCCTTTTGGAAAGAATACCTCGTTGACATCGGTGCTCCTGAAAATTCTTGTCCTGCTGCAATTGCGCCACCTATTCAACCAACAGACACACCCATTACCATGGAAACAAAACCAAGTGTGGAAACTACTTATGGTAAAGTTACCGGATTCACCGTCAAATCTCACGATGCTCTGGGTGGCAAAAATGTTGATGTATTCCTGGGCATCCCGTATGCCAAACCTCCAACGGGTTCCAGACGATTCCGTGCCCCACAGACTACAGACTCGTGGACGGAACTAAATGTAACACAGTATGCGCCAGCCTGTCCTCAACCGGATAGACCAATCACCAGTGAAGACTGTCTTTATCTCAACATATTTACACCATCACGTGACAATAATAACTTGCTGCCAGTTATGGTCATTATCCATGGAGATAGGTTTACCAATGGTGATTCGTCAGATTATGCAGGTGACGTCATTGCCGCCTATGGCGATGTCGTCGTCGTAACATTAAACTATCGTCTTGGTATTTTAGGTTTCCTGAGCACGGAGAACGATACGTTACCAGGCAACTATGCTTTCCATGATATACTTTTCGCATTAGAATGGATAAGAGGTGACGTCATTAACTTCGGGGGTAACCCAGACCAGGTGACACTTGCTGGTTTTAAAGCTGGTGCAGTAGCCGTACAGTTTCTGATGACGTCACCCCTTTCTAGAGATCTTTTCCATCGTGTTATTTGTCTGAGTGGGTCTTCACTCAGTCCACTTGTGGAGAACCGTAATAATGATCCTCTACAACGAGCTGAACGTTTCATCAAACATGTTGGTTGTGTTAGGGATACCGCCAAACAAATGATTCGTTGTTTACAGCGAGTAGATGTGGAACTGATGATAAATATGATAGTTATGTATGGCGATAATTTTCCCCATCGACCAGTCGTTGATGGCGATATTCTCGTACATGACCCTACTGAATTGATGACAACTGGAGACTTCGATCCCTTAGACATGATAGTTGGCTCAACCAGCAGTGAACAAGTTATGACAATCTTATCCGATGGCAATGTCACTCCTTCTAAGTACAATGACAAAGTTGAATCACTAGTTGCATCATATTTCCATGGAAACGCAAATTTAATCGCCTTGGCAATACATCGACAATATCCAAGTGCTGTCAAGGAAGATGAAGATGACGACATAACATTGGGCAGTCAACTATTGGACATGACCAATGATTTCTCGATTTACGCCCCCATCGTCAAGACAGCAAAGATGCACAGTTCGGCAGGCGGACAGGTGTACATGTATCACTTTACACAAAGACTTTCACAGTCGTTATTACCACCATGGGTTGGCCCCGCTCAAGGAGACGATCTCAAACTTCTATTGGGTGACCCTTTCATGACGTCACAAGACGTAGTGATGTCATTCAATAACCAGGAGAGACAGTTGTCATTGGACATAATGTCATATGTCACGAACTTTGTGAAAACTGGGTAAGTTCAAGTTGACCACTGCAACTACACAACTAGTGATAGGCGGCATCAACTTGTGAAGCAATAGCGGACAAATCTATTCTAATCATGGAGGTGGAACAAAAGGTGGATGTTGCATTTCGTTATGGTTAGGGACCATTCAAATAAGTTTTCACCAATTTTATATCTTGCCAATTAAGTCGAAAATAAAAGTTATAAAATTGGCAAATCTGGTTTAGAAGAGTATTCAGTCTTGCTGTAAACTGGAACTAGGCATTCTGGGTTCATAGGAACTAAGCATTTATCAATACAATGCTTAGACTATTGCCTCTACGGTACCCCATTATACAACAGACCTCTACTATTAAAGCCATATTTGCCGACTTTCATTACTCTGTTTTATCAGCGCTGAAGCAGTGCTAAGATATAACCAAACCCACCTACTCTTTCAGAGATGATATCTATTTTTGTTAAGGTTTCATATTTGGAAATATTGTACATGCTGCCTTCAAAACAATTCTCACAATTTAATACATCGTAACAATCTACCTGTGTATGACATGACTTTAAAAGACAGGTTAGTTTCATGAAGGCAGTCGTTAAAAAATTACGATTTAATAAATCAAGCACACATTTTTGTCTGTAGAAAATCAATTTCTATTTGTTTGTATTTATAGAAACCCAAATACTGGTTATGACGTACCTACAAAATGGTCTGTATACACCTTGGACGAATCCAACTACCTTGAACTTGACATTTGTCCTGGAATGAAGACAAGGTTACGAGAGGAACAGGTCTCCTTTTGGAACAGTTATATGATTGAAGTAGATGAAATGACCACATCGTCGACAGATAGTGATGAAATCGTTTACATTGGTGACAGTTTGGGCATGCGCATGACTGCTAACCAGGCAGAAACGCTAATAAAATCTCTAGCTGGTCTCATTATTGCTTTCTTAATAGCGTTAATCGTGGTCATAGTAGCATTTTGTGGTTACACCCAGAGTGTATTTGCACGTAAACGTTTGTACAAACGAGCTATAAGCGAAAACGGGCTTTATAATGGGGCTTATTATATCAATGAAGACACACATTCAACTAAACTTTAAATGTTTTAATTTAGAATATAGTCGTAGTAAAAACGAGAAAACAATAACCGGAATTCTGAACCCATTATGATTTATTGGATAAAAACTGAGAGTCGATAGTACCTCAGGCCACTATAGAAAATTCTCTATAGTGGTATCATATGGTACGGGGCTTTTAACCTATTAGTGATATGGTATATTGAAACCCTGTATATATTATTGGTAAGACTGTTCCATGCCACCAAAACCTTAGACGTAATGTAATGTAATGTATTGGGGTCATTACATTCGTGGGATGTCATAATGATGACGTCACGATCCTCCAGCTGACCTTTATGTAGAACACTGTAGTAACTTGGCAAAATAACAGAATGAATTGATATTACACCATTGTTTGTCAAGGATATTCAATGTACAATGTAAATGAATTGATTTTCCTGTCTGTCAGTTACTATCTGTGTACCAGTATGAAGGCGGCGATCACTCCGAACAAAACAAACGTCACAACACGATGAATAGAGGTAAATAAGGACATCTAGCCACTTTCACCACATCGGATTTTAATCAGATTGGTTACTATCATGATACAAGTCAACCATTTACGAAATAGAGATATGGAATTATCAGTGGATTTTATCTTTTGATGTAGTCTGTGAGCTACGCCGTGACGGGCGCCCTCACACATCGGTGAGAGCGGCGTTACACGACGTATCTTTACTTGACAGTCTACGTTTGATGTGAGATAACAACTAAAACTATATCGTAGTCTGACTCTGACTCTCTAGTTAAAACAAAGATGTAAGGTAAATGCTACCACCCAAAGTGCGTCCACTACACCTCAGTCAGTCCATGTATGTATAGCAATTATTCGCCCAATTGAAAATCTTGTACAAATAAAGTAATCAAAAGTCGGGGAGGGAGCTCCTATGAGACCTCCAAACCCAAACTGTTCCCATGGAACCCTTCCTCATACCGATTGTATCGCACAAAACATATACTATGAATTGTTTTGCAAGAACATCACGCATTGTGGTAATATTAGTGATATTTTCATCTTATTATCGCTAAAGTAAAGGTACTAAATCGAATGTAGTGTCAAAGCAAGTGCCACAAGAAGACATCAAAACACGACATTGTTAACGAAATCAAACACTGACATGGCATTCATTAAATCATTATTTTTAATTTTCAATTTGTACTACTGAATGGATATCTTAATTTCTTTATACTGTCCGTTTGTTTTTCTGACACAATGATAATTACATGTAATCACATTCTACACCGTATTTTTACGTAAATTACAAGTGGCAGGAAACTGACACAATGATAATTACATGTAATCACATTCTACACCGTATTTTTACGTAAATTACAAGTGGCAGGAAACTGGCACAATCACATTCTACACCGTATTTTTATGTAAATTACAAGTGGCAGGAAACTGGCACAATCACATTCTACACCGTATTTTTACGTAAATTACAAGTGGCAGGAAACTGACACAATGATAATTACATGTAATCACATTCTACACCGTATTTTTACGTAAATTACAAGTGGCAGGAAACTGGCACAATCACATTCTACACCGTATTTTTATGTAAATTACAAGTGGCAGGAAACTGGCACAATCACATTCTACACCGTATTTTTACGTAAATTACAAGTGGCAGGAAACTGGCACAATCACATTCTACACCGTATTTTTACGTAAATTACAAGTGGCAGGAAACTGGCACAATCACATTCTACACCGTATTTTTATGTAAATTACAAGTGGCAGGAAACTGGCACAATCACATTGTGCTTCTTTCAGAGGAGGCCGGAGGGGTTACAGAGAATGATGGGAAAAAACAACTGTGATAGTGAATAGCTCATCACTACGCTATGAGCCTCCATGTCTTGTGTACATTTTGCTTGCGTACGTTACGATGGTGGCTTCTCATCAGTCGTCAACTCACCATAATTTTCACAAGAATTAATCATTTTAGATACTATAGAAGCGATAAATAAATTTTGGAATCATTCATAGGAATATTCATTTTTCGGCGTTTACTTGACCCTCGTAAATTTCGGCACGGCTTTTCGCCCATTTGGTTTTTTTTCGAATAAAGTTGACAAATTTCACATAATAGATGGATTCTTGTGTACTTTCAATGGCTATAGTAAGAAAAAGACAAGATCTGTTCAAGATTTTCGGCAGAAAGCGGATGATTTGACCCAAGTCAAAGGAGATCTCGTTTGACACGCGAGGTGACACGGCAAAAAGGGCGAGAGTTTCTCACAACTACTACTAAATCACCGTGCACACTCAATTGCACGTAAGTTTGATATTTTCAAGTTATATGTAACTTGCATTTAATTCGTTAGTACTCCGCAATTGTATATAATATTGACACCAGAATGAAGGTTTCTCATGTAGCCTTCCCCCCCCCCCTTGGCATTGTCTGCAGGTAAGATCTTAAAGTCCTGATGACAGTGATGTTTCTTCAGTTCTTGCATTGCTTTTCGTTCTTCCAAAGAGAGGTTCGGACGTGGTGACAATGCTGACGAGACGTTATTGACAATCTGGGATTCGCTTCCAAGACTTGTTTGACACTCTGTTAGTAGAAATTTTATTACTAAGTATGAACAGAGAGTCTGTGAATATATTTAATTCTCGTGTGTCTATCTAGATATTAGATACTTCGATCGTATAATACACTAATTGACAGAGCGCTTGCCATTTGTGGACCAAAGCTATGGAACTCAATTCTTGGAGAAGTAAAGCTGATCACTGATGTTGAACTTTCAAATGTTAACTTAAAACACATCTGTTTAAACAATATTATAAGCTGTGTTAATTTATTACTATGTGTATTTTACAAAGTTGTCATTTTAGCATTTTTTAAAATAATTATTGTATCCAGTTTGTTGTTTTTAACTACTATTTGTTTGATTGTTTTGCCACGCTTTTAAATCTATTGTATGTACAGCGCTTTCGAATATTAATAAATAGAAAAGGCGCTTTAGAAAATAAATAAACTTTATACTTAAAAATAAAACTATGTTTATCCTCAGACCACTATATAGTGGTATATATAAATAATACATACTTAAATAAAACTATATCTATCGATATATCACCACTGGCACTCGGACAGCTTATCCGTCGTCATGACTTCGCTGATGACAATGATACTATCTCTGTCGTTTCTTCTGTTGAAGAGGGTGTCAGCGATATTATGTGCTGTATGACACAAAATAACCTGAAGTTGAACGATTCTAATACGGAGGTCATTTTAATTTGTTCCAAATTGTACCATTCGCTATCGCCTCTGACTGACATCAACATCTGTTCAAGTGTTATTGAAATTAGTTCAACTGTGAGAAACATTGGTGTTATATTTCACGACAATTTAATATTTCAACAACATATAAATACCACCTGCCGTACCATTTACTTCTTCCTCTGTAAAAGTGGACGTATCAGAAAATGGGTCAGTACAAAACACGGGTACAGTCCAGACCTGGTCAGGTAAAGACCTTTTTATTCACATTCATATTCGGATCCAAAGATCCATCATCTGTTTTATATGAATATATATTTGCAATATATTATTTCACCTTCTCTTTTATAAATGCTAATTCAACAATGTAAGTACTCGAATATGTTCACATTCTGTTGAAAACATCTATGCTAAATACTCTGAACCGCTCAATCGATATCTGCTTGACAGCCATTAATTTCCAATTTTAGTTACTGCTCATACAGAGCATGCGCATGTAGATATGTCATAGAGTGTGTAGTAAGTAAAAATCAAAGCCTATGTGTTACATTGCATACAAAATAAGAGAATGTAAATGGTAGATGCACCAATGATGGAAATCCACAATTACAAAGCATAGAATGTACCCATCACCTGACCTGATTTGTTTACACCAAATTTCATTGACCTTTGATGCAACATATATGTTAGTCTCGGTTACCCAGACTCTTGCCATTGAGGGCTCCAACCCCACTTTTTGTTTTTCATGTGCAAAATTCTAAAAGTGCCTGTAGTTGGCAAAATGTTTTACCCTTAAACGTACCCAGTGCGTACAAGAACGTGTACTGACTTTCACAGTACGCCCGAAATCATTGCTTACATAGTCATTGCTTACATAGTCATTGCTTACATAGTCTAAAAATTGCCTTAATTAACTCTTTAAAAGTACAAAGCAACTCTCCCCAATGAGAGGTGGACGTATCTCCGTCTCGAGACCCCCTCCCCACCCTTCCGCCACCTTTTACCCTCAAGAACAAGATGCTATTAAACTTTCAAAAATTATTTCAACCATATTTAGTTGCTAGTTATATGATGTGCTGCCTTGTAAAGTTTGAAAATTATTGCCCGAAGACGTCTGACTCTGAATAGCATACACATTGGCTTAAAACACTGAACCTACGAGGGATGGCCCCCACTGGACTTCTTGGGAGACAAGTGTTTATATACTTAAAGAACTATCCAGTATAAATAAACATTATTATTATTATTATTATTATTATTATTATTATTATTATTATTATTATTATTATTATTATTATTATTATAAATAAAGATTATTATTTATAAATAAATAAATATATAAATAAAACATTCTAAAGCTAGTCAAACTATGACAAAACTGTATGTTTGATATTAATGAATTTACCCAAGATTTATTGGTGAATGGTGCATTACATTAATATTTGGTGAACGGTGGGTGGGTGGTCGGGTGGGTGGGTGGGTTGGTGGATGGATGGATGGATGGATGGATGGATGGATGGGTGGGTGAGTGAGCCTGGGTGAATGAATGAATGAATGAATGAATGAATGAATGAATGAATGAATGAATGAATGAATGAATGAATGGATGGATGGATGGATGGGTGAGTCAGCCTGGGTGAATGAATGAATGAATGAATGGATGGATGAATGAATGAATGATCAAACGAACGAATGAATGAATGAATGAATGAATGAATGAATGGATATATAGATGGATGGATGGATGGATGAACGAACGAACGAGTGGATAAATGAATGAGTGAATGATGAATGAATGAATGAATGAATGAATGAATGAAGTCAGATTTGATATGACACTATCCGATTACAACGTCGATATTGAAATTACCGTTGTGAATGACGTTGTATAGGAGTGAATGTCTTTAGACAGTCTGTGTCATAGTTCATAGTTCATAGTTCATAGTTTTATCAAATCTTTCAGATCAACAATACTTGTAATGGAATGATAAACTGTATAGGAGACGATGTATGTGGTATAAACTGGAACCATAGACTTTATTTATCCGAAGGTCTTGACGGTTCGGGCTGCTGCCTCACCCCAAGGCCAGGGCCAACATTCGGCTCTCTCACCCCAAGGCCAGAATCAGCATTCGACTCCCTTAAATTTTACAAATCACTAATGCAGGAAAACTTGGAATGTCTATTGTCTAAACATGACATATACGTGAATGACGCTTAGGTCCGTGAATTTGAATGAAAATGACGCCTTGAGGACAATTGTTTTCCAGACACGCTATCTTTTAAAATACTAAACATGTAGAGTAATGACATTCTTGCGTCTTATCTAAAATGTGATGTTCTCATCTCCAAACTCTCTTATTCTCAGGAAACATGATAGCAATACCTATTGAAACGAGATGGTGTAAATTTATAAAAGCACGTCTAAATTATTGTCTTGACGCCCATGTGAGCCATATGCTATATCCTTAACATGGTGCGAAAAGATTTAGTATGATCAAGAAGTACGCTAAAAGAATAGGAAACATTTATACATGGTAGTAGCTGTCGACGAGCTAAAGAACAATGAGGAAAGTATGGTTCGTTGAAAACTTTTATAGCATGTCGTTCCAAACGCGACTTTCCAAACGTGGTTCCCGAGCAAAGACAGAGCCGGCCGTATCTCCACCCCGCTACAATCAACCACAAGCGAAAATCAGCATTTTAGGTAGGCATGTCAAAGCTTGCCAGAAAACACAAGACATACGATATACGAGTATTTACATGATTTTGTAGATTTACATGGATTTTTGACGACAAAAAAATCTTATTGCTAAACTAAATTATCAATACAAGAAAATATATATACAGTATAATAATGAAGTCAACCAAGTTTTAAATTCTACACACTTTGGAATTGACTTTCGGGAGATGATACTCTCTTTCAATAACTACCGAAAACAAAATTACAAGCAGACATCTTTTCCAAAGAAACACGTAACTCGGTTAAAGATATTTAGGAAAGTCTATAACATTCCAAAGTAGATGTTCAAATTGTCAAGTTGACTCTCCGAAAGAGTTCGGTTAGTTCTTCGTTCCCATGGTTATACTTCTACAAACAAGCTTAAATCTCTTGACACCAGATTGTATTGTCAGATAGAGTTTATATTTGCGTTAATTACTTTGATTTCCTGGATGACGCGTTTGTCTTGAGTTGGTAATCATTACAGCTGAGTATCGCAGCATAATACATTCGCAAATGTTCTTTGAATTGTTCGTAGAGAGGGAATTTCGCAATACTTCTTTTTCTTCATCAGACGACTGGTAACTATTCACTTAGCTCTTTTTAACTTCCAGATTGGTCCATATACAAGTCATCTGACTCTGGAAAATAACTCTGCCGTTCCAGTTCCTAGGGCTTCATTATTATCAGTTCTCTAAGTTAGGTCGATATTTCTTCAGAGTCAGATATGGCATCGTTCCTTCGTCTGGTAGGAAGTAGAAAAGCATGAATCGTGAAGCAGGTCTTCTTTGGGGGAAAGTAGCTTTTTTTTTACGGGGAACTCGCTTGTCTTCAGGGAAATTCTTCGATCTGCTATATGTATATGGGGAAAACACTCGCTTGGTTGCCGAGGGGTATACTACCACCGATAGCCTTTAACACGGGTTTAGATTCTCCTCCATATCAAATCTTTTTGGGTCAGCAAGACTTGTAGCAGAATGATAAACTGCATACGAGATGATGTATGTGGTATGAACTGGAACCATAGACTTTATTTATCAAAGCCCTGGCGACTTTGGACTAAGGCCTCAGTCCAAGGCCAGGGCCAGGAGTTGACTCTGCCTCACCCCAAGGCCAGAACCAGCATTCGACTCCCTTAAATTTTACAAATCACTAATACAGGAAAACTTGGAATGTCTATAGTCTAAACATGACTATATGCTATATGTAAATTACGTGAATGACGCTTAGGTCCGTGAATTTGAAAGAAAAGGATGCATTGAGGACAATTGTTTTCCAGACACGCTATCTTTTAAAATACTAAACATGTAGAGTCATGACAGTTTGTTGTAATTAAAAGTGAGTAGTTTGTGTGTCTTCATTAATTGTACCATTTGAATGTAATACATGCGCATATGCTTTTTTACGACTGGAAAGTTTGTCTGTCTTCCTACAGACAGCAACCAGGATTAATGAAAAGACGATGGTAATAACAATGATCGTAATAATTAGACCTATAATTAAATACGTAGCTTGTTTGACACTCATGTTCATACCAAGTTTATCTCCAGTACACATGTTTTCAACCTCTTCCAATTCGTCATTTTCTGTGGGTGTTTCATTGTTGATTTCTTGGGGTTTGGTGATTTCCTCCACTAGAGGCAAGTATTGATTCCAAAAACTCATTTGTTCTTCCCGAAAGCCGGTCTTAATGACAGGACAAACGTCAAGTTCAAGATAGCTAGGTTCTTCTATACTGAACTTTGACCAGTGTACGGGTACGTCACGGCCTGTATTGGGGTTCCTGTTGGTACAATTTCAACATCAGGTATTGATTGCATTGTCACATTCTCGTTGTGTACAGTCGAGGTCATAAAAGAATACTTGGTTTATGCTACATCGCTGCTGTGCTATTTTCAAGCAAGAGTAGAGGATATCTATAAAAGCCATACTCATAAATGTTAAATGACTGAGAGAACATAAATGCAAGTATTCATTGAAGACAGTCCAATTGTTATCATACTATATTTGATGACGAGAGTTGGCGTCTTGCCATTCACGCCCTCTAGATTACCTAACCATTACGTCTACAATTTCAATAATACTAAAAGCGCCAATGGCGTTGTAGCACAACTGTTGACATTACACTTTAATTTTCTGTAATGATTATGTGGTCTTATAGCTAGACATATTTGCATACTTTTTTTGAAGATTTATTCCCATGCCTACCCATCCACGTGTGTTATATCTGCAATATACTCCATCATTTAATGTTGCCATGGACGTGGTCTTGTGAATTGCTAGGCATATCTACATACAATTTTGCAATGTTTATTCATTTTCCTTCTTGTCACAGGTGTTATTTTGGGCATTATACATCATACTTTACCTGGTGCTATCGGCATGGTCTTGTTGCTAAGGGCATTTACATATTTTAAAACGTTTATTCAATTGCCTACCCATCCCTGTTGTTATAATTGTAAAAAAAAAATACATATCATTTGACTGTTGCTGAGGACATGGTCATGGTTGCTAGGGCCAATAACGGAACTATGACACACTCACAATTTGCAGACAAACACTTTTAGAATTTCATCCCCAGTAGTTTGAGGTAAAGCTCAATATCAAAATCACTTGCATCATCTACAAGACAGACAGATAGACAGACAGACAGACAGACAGACAGACAGGCAGGTATTTTACCTTGAACCAACCTGTAATTCAGTGTTAATCTTAGTTAGAGAATGTTTCCGAACCTCAAGGAGAGATTAATTCCAGTGCCATTCACACACAATTGTTACATGATGTTAAGTACCCCATAAAATTGTTAATGGTTTAATGAAATCAATAAAACAATAATTTCTGTACCCTCCTATCTGCCTAAATATTACTGAGAGACATTTAATAAAAAAATTAAATAATTTTAGCCCTAATTTGCATATTGTTAATGGCAACATCATGTAATCAATATCTGTACATACCCAGAAACATCCCAGTCAAATTTTAGCCAAATTAGCTAAGTATTTTTGGAATTACAAATGTTTGACCAAAGCGACACATTTGTATCCCATATTTACATATCACCGATTGGATCATCATGTCATGAACAAACCAAATGTCATGGTAATCAGTCCAGCGGTTTTTGACTTTAAGTTGTTTATAAACAGACAGACAGACAGACAGACAGACAGACAGACAGACAGACAGACACTTTGCCATGCCTATATCACTACTGTACTTTATGGGTTCAGTTGTGCTAAAAACCACTAGGTTTATTTACCAACTTTTAGTTTCGATAACCCTAACCTTACATGCAATATCATTTTCTCTTTATCGTTTATCTTATTTTAAACAGTTTCAACTCGTAACCTGGCACGATGATGTATGTCATTGAAGCAAGAATATTATCTATGGAAATCCACTGATAATAATGATGATGATATACATTATCAAGATCAAAATGATACTTACCCAGTTTTCACGAAATTCGTGACGTATGTCATTATGTAGAGAGACAGTTTTCGTTCTTGGTTATTGAATGACATCATCATTTCATGCTGTGACGTCATGAAAGGATCACCCAATAGAAGTCTGAGATCGTCTCCTTGAGCAGGGCCAACCCATGGTGGTAATAAGGACTGTGAAAGTCTCTGTGTAAAGTGATACATGTACACATGCCCGCCTGCTGAACTGTGTATTTTTGCTGTCTTGGCGATGGGGGCATAAATCGAGAAGTCATTGGTCATGTCCAATAGTTGACTGGCCAATTCCAATACGTCACTCTGATGACCCGTAGTTGGATACTGTCTGAGTATTGCCATGTCGATAAGATCTTTATTTCCCTCAAAATACGACTCGGTCAGTGACGTCACCATAATATGGAAGCCATTAGCTGTGGCCGTGTCACGTGACAACACAATCTCAGTCATTTCACCGTTGGTGAATCCAAGCATCAAATCACGCTGCAAAAAGCCATGTGATGCTATTGACAATGAAGAATCTCCAATAACAATTTCTCCATCAATAACGGGTGGGTAAGGGAAACTTGTAGCATTTGCAGTTGTGGCCCAAATAATATCTTCCACATTAACGTTGCGTAGACAACTTAATAATTTACTCTCACTGTCCTCTACACAGTCGACTTGTGTAATAAAATGTTCGGCTGCTCGTAAAGCACTCTTATTAACATTCGCAGCCAATGGACTGAGTGAAGACCCACTCAGACAAATAACACGATGGAAAAGATCTCTAGAAAGGGGTGACGTCATCAGAAACTGTACGGCTACTGCACCAGCTTTAAAACCAGCAAGTGTCACCTGGTCTGGGTTACCCCCGAAGTTAATGACGTCACCTCTTATCCATTCTAATGCGAAAAGTATATCATGGAAAGCATAGTTGCCTGGTAACGTATCGTTCTCCGTGCTCAGGAAACCTAAAATACCAAGACGATAGTTTAATGTTACGACGACGACATCGCCATAGGCGGCAATGACGTCACCTGCATAATCTGACGAATCACCATTGGTAAACCTATCTCCATGGATAATGACCATAACTGGCAGCAAGTTATTATTGTCACGTGATGGTGTAAATATGTTGAGATAAAGACAGTCTTCACTGGTGATTGGTCTATCCGGTTGAGGACAGGCTGGCGCATACTGTGTTACATTTAGTTCCGTCCACGAGTCTGTAGTCTGTGGGGCACGGAATCGTCTGGAACCCGTTGGAGGTTTGGCATACGGGATGCCCAGGAATACATCAACATTTTTGCCACCCAGAGCATCGTGAGATTTGACGGTGAATCCGGTAACTTTACCATAAGTAGTTTCCACACTTGGTCTTGTTTCCATGGTAATGGGTGTGTCTGTTGGCTGAATAGGTGGCGCAATTGCAGCAGGACAAGAATTTTCAGGAGCACCGATGTCAACGAGGTATTCTTTCCAAAAGGAGTATGCAGCAGCTTTTGGATGAGACTTTACTGTGAGGTCATAGGTCAGTTCTAGATACTGTTGTTCTTCATTGGTAAACTGTGGCCATGTGACCATATCATCAGTACTTCCTCCATTGTTAGGGTCCCTGGGAAAATATTATAAGAATAGATTGTTTACCAGTCAATGTCAAGGAAAGTTTTTAGACTGTATACTAAAGTTCCTTATTCGTTGTTCCTGTTGTTGTTGTTGTTGTTGTTGTTGTTGTTGTTGTTGTTGTTAATGATGATGATGATGATGATGATGATGATGATGATGATGATGGTGATAGTGATAGTGATAGTGATAGTGATAGCGATGGTGGTGAGGGTGGTGGCAGTGGTGGTGCTAATGCTGGATGGGGTCTTGGTGATTGTGTAAGTGGTGATGGTAGTGGTAGTGGTGATGATTCTGATGGTGTGATGGTGATGGTGAGGGTGGTGGTAGTGGTAGTGGTGATGATTCTGATGGTGTGATGGTGATGGTGAGGGTGGTCTTGATGATGGTGTAAGTGGTGATGGTCTTGGTGGTGGTCTTGATGAACTTGTTAGTGATGATAGTGCTGGTGGTGGTGGTGGTGGTGATGGTGGTGGTGGTGGTGGTGGTGGTGATGGTGGTGGTGGTGGTGGTGGTGGTGGTGGTGGTGGTGGTGGTGGTCTTGGGGTGATTGTAGTCTTTGTTGTGATGGTGGTCTTATGTGATAGTGATGATGTTGTTTTCTACCAATACAATGAGACATTCAGAACATTTTTGTGATACATGGTTTAATTTCCGTTGGATAATTCAAATAATCACTCCTATATAAGAACGTATGGCAGTTACACCTGGTTAAGTCAAAACTTACTAGGACCGCTGTGTTTATACAACCATTAATGCTGAAGTATAGTACTTTCTGTGTACATCACAACACTCATTTATATAGTTCATATCAAGTTTAAAAGTATACTTTTTCAAGCACTTCAATTATAAGTCAGGTATGTTGCCTTTCTAATGTGGTCAATATGTAAACACTGTTTTCTCACAGGGAAATGGAATATGATTCCAGTTCCCTGTGGTTTTCTACTAACCGACATCAGAATGATTACAGTGAAAAACAGCATCACAAGCATGACTACATTTCCCTCTCAATGAGATCTATACAATGTTTTTATAACATCTATGTTTCTAACAATTCCCTATTTACTTACTTTGCATAATTACCACTGTTTACACTCTAGTCAATGACTATTTACTTACTTTGTACTGCTAACATTGTTTACACTCCAGTCAATGACTATTTACTTACTTTGCACTGCTAACACTGTTTACACTCTAGTCAATGACTATTTACTTACTTTGCACTGCTAACATTGTTTACACTCTAGTCAATGACTATTTACTTACTTTGCACTGCTAACATTGTTTACACTCTAGTCAATGACTATTTACTTACTTTGCACTGCTAACATTGTTTACACTCTAGTCAATGACTATTTACTTACTTTGCACTGCTAACATTGTTTACACTCTAGTCAATGACTATTTACTTACTTTGCACTGCTAACATTGTTTACACTCTAGTCAATGACTATTTACTTACTTTGCACTGCTAACATTGTTTACACTCTAGTCAATGACTATTTACTTACTTTGCACTGCTAACATTGTTTACACTCTAGTCAATGACTATTTACTTACTTTACACTGCTAACATTGTTTACACTCTAGTCAATGACTATTTACTTACTTTGCACTGCTAACATTGTTTACACTCTAGTCAATGACTATTTACTTACTTTACACTGCTAACATTGTTTACACTCTAGTCAATGACTATTTACTTACTTTGCACTGCTAACATTGTTTACACTCTAGTCAATGACTATTTACTTACTTTGCACTGCTAACATTGTAACAAATTGATAAACTTGTCAAACAATATCTTATTTTAGAAGCAATTGAAAACAGAAAAGATTTTGTTAAAACTAATATAGAATAGTTTAGCCGTTAGATTTTCTGACAGCTAACATTTGAAGCATATATTTTTATCTGTATTTTCGTTTTCTCAATATTCTTACCCCACTTTGGTTTATTTTGTTGTTTGTTCCTGTAGGTTTTTACTCGTCTTTTTAGTAGTGTGTGTATTTTCTTAGTGCTGCTCCTAACAATCTTAGTGATCCCCTGATACAAAACAACAACCGTTGCAACATGAGCGTGACAAGTATACTAACTTACCCAGTTTTAGCAAAATTGCTCCAGTAAGTCATCATTGCTCGACTTAGCACTACGTCTCTCGGTGGAAACGCTGGAATCACGCCAGTATGGTTGACCGCATTCCATAAATACATTAATTCATCTCCGTGTCCAGCTGTTTGCGTTAAACCCAGATAGATTGGAAACGGAACTTTAGCTGCAAAGTTGTAATAAAATAGGGACTTTCCATCTTTAAACGCTCTGCGTTTTGCAAAATTCACAGCAGGAGCATAGAACATCGTGTCTCCTAGTACATTAAAAATCTGCATCATTCTCACGATATCGTCATCTTCAATACCCCAGTTCGTGTACTGGTAAACAATGGCTTTTGCTATGTCGTTACGGTTCGAGGGATACGTTATAGACAACTTTTTAGCTATATCGTCAAAATGTTCTCTGGATATACCAGTAGTGATGGTATCCTGGAATATAGGAGAGAATACAAGTCCCTCCTGGGCCACAGTACCCATCATTATGTCATATTTATCCATATTTGAGTGCGTTATCATACTACTGATAGAACCTGGGAAGAAGTCCCTATCCAGAGTCAGTTCAAATTGATATCCAGTTATTGAAGGTTGAAACACCGCATTAAAAGTTTGCAGTAAAGTATCTACGGGAACTGCTCTTAGACACTCCAGTACTTTCTCGCTATTGGGCCGTGGAGAAGCATCGTCGGTGTTTTCTGAACAATTAAGATACGACGCGATTTTGAATGTTTTCTCGGTGGTTTTGCTCAGTTCGATGGGATAATCAAAGACTGCACTCTGTATTATCGCCCGTTGAAAAAGCCCATCGCTCGACGGGGAAAGTACGTGATATAGAACACTGGAGCCACCAGCAGATTCTCCTGCAATGGTAATCCGATCAGTATCTCCATTGAAGTGACCTATATTCTCCTTGACCCAGCGAAGAGCCAACTGTTGGTCAAACATGCCATAATTTCCCTTGGCGTGTTCGTCTCCTGTAGACATCATTGCTAATATTCCAAGACGATAGTTAATTGTTACAACAATGACATCACCGTATACTGTCATAGGGGTTCCATTATACAGCATACCTTGACCCGAAGTAAAGCCTCCGCCGTGAATCCAAACTATAACAGCAAATTTGTTGTCATCAGTTGCTGTCTCTGGAACGTAGATATTGAGCATCAGACAGTCTTCGCTTATATCTGTGTTCGGGAGAAAGCCATCTGGAAACCCCACCATACTTTGTGGACACGATGGACCAAACTCCGTAGCATCGTAAATACCTTCTCGGGAAGCATAGGGCGTAGGCTTACTAAATCGGCGTTCCCCAATCGGAGCTTCGGCATAACGTACCCCTTTGTAAATATCCACGGACACTCCTTCGAACGATACGGTAATACCCTGTAACGTACCACTTGTTGTATTTATAAGGGGGTCGGCAACCGTGTATGTAGTCACAGTAAAGCACACAGAGATGATATTCAACGACACAATAAAAGTCAGGCTGGAATACATGTCTGTTCGTTACGTTTGGTAACACACAGTTAATAAGTGTCCGTTTTGTAATCCGATCAGGTCAGGAAAGTCAACTTTCTTGTAAATCGGACATATTCAACGGTAAAACAACTTTCATATGCATGTAGTTACGCCATAAATCGACTAGCTAAGGCCCAAAGATGTCTGGATTGTAGGTATGTGACGTCACAGCGTGACCCCTCCTTCATATACTGCATTGTCGCCAGGGGTCACGTCATTATTGATCTTTCAGTGAAACGTAACGAAAGTTTATTGAGATTCAAATTTCGTTTGTGGGCAACTTGCCATAGTCAGCCTTCTTATGGTCTGACATTTGTTCCAGGGTAGATTTTATGATTGTTGAACGAGCATTGACCGAGACACTGTTAAATCCACCCGACCATGTTATGACAGTAAAACTGAGTGTTGGTTCGTCGCCAAAACTTTGAATTGATTTGTATTTAATGGAGACCTATTCTGCTCATTTTTATTTGTATGCTAAAAAAAAATTGAATTGTAAGTAAAAATATAATTTTAAAGTGCATTTTGCACACTTAGATACTGCAAACCTGACAGGACAGACACGACACTAATAAGGGGTGGACCATTTAATATCCTGGGGGGGGGGGGCTTGGAAGATTTCTGGGGGGAAAAATATGCCAACTGGAGTTGCTTGGGAAAAAAAATCCGGATATGAGTGGGTGATGGAAAAAAAGATGGACCACTGCTGCTAGAAAAAAATATCTTGACAGGGAAATTATGCACAAGTTCGAGTGTACTGTTTAACCTGCTCGTACCTCTCCAACCAGAACACTTGTCAGATCATGACAAACATTTTCAAACACATGTCAGGGACCAGTCAATTTTGTTAGCATGTTGTACATACACACACACATATATGTATATATATATATATATATATATATATATATATATATATATATATATATATATATATATATATATATATATATATATATATATATATATATATATATATATATATATATATATATATATATATATATATATATATAGTTTTGGTAGTACTGGAACTCTTTCACCCAAGAAAGAGTTCCAGTACTACCAAAACTATTACGCTCTGCCACTGCGGTATAGAGCACTGTCTTATAGCAGATTGATACTCACCGAGTTATATATATATATATATATATTATATATATATATATATATATATATATATATATATATATATATATATATATATATATATATATATATATATAATTGACTGGATGTAGATAAAACCACATAAAAGTGCTCAATACGGGTAGTAGAGCGAATTATATACAGGTTTTGAAAATTTGAACCAAATTATATGCTATAGACCCTACATAACTGTTTCGTGAGGTGCGTAGTCCTGATGAGTGAGGACTACGCACCTCACGAAACAGTTCTGTAGGGTCTATAGCATATAATTTGGTTCAAATTTTCAAAACCTGTATATGTATATATATATATATATATATATATATATATATATATATATATATATATATATATATATATATATATATATATAGTTTTGAAATTGTCTTTATGGTCTTTTAACGTTATAAAAGCTTCTTTCTTGGCGAGTATTTCAGTCCTATCGTCTAAATCGAGTTTTTGTGCTATACTTTTTGCTTCTGCGTTAATGCTGTTGTAGGCTCTATCGCTGGCGGGTTTGTAGTGTTTGGTTATATTATCTCTAAGGAGTTTGTTGTATTGATCTTTTTGAAGGAGGTACAGGTTTCTGGTTTTATCGGCTGGGATGATCATTTCGCGGGAGTTTTTGATTTTTCTAACATCGTTTCTAAGTGTGGTTTGGAACGGGTCATTGACTTTACGGAATTTGATGTCTTCTATGAGTTTTAACATATCATTCTCGAATGGTCGAAGTTCGTCGATTTGTGGCGGGCATCTTTTGCTATTGAAACCGAAATTTGTTTTTGTAGTGGTGCTATCGTTTTCGCCTGATTGTTTTTTGAGAAAAAAGAATGCCTTCCATCGCATTCTCCGGATGACGCTTTCAGTTTTTTTCGATGAATTTTTTTGTGTAAGTGTTCGAAGGTGGGAGGGGAATGTTTTTTAGAGAGTAGTTCAGGTTTACCTTTCGTGGCTGTTCCATTCTGGGTCTGGTAGCTGGTTGAGTAGAGTGCTCGACTTGGAGGAGGAGCGTATGTAACTCGGTGAGTATCAATCTGCTAAGACAGTGCTCTATACCGCAGTGGCAGAGCGTAATAGTTTTGTTTTATTACGCTCTGCCACTGCGGTATAGAGCACTGTCTTAGCAGATTGATACTCACCGAGTTATATATATATATATATATATATATATATATATATATATATATATATATATATATATATATATATATATATATATATATATATATATATATATTTGTTCTTGTCTCTGTTTCTTTCATAAATTGTTTAAATATTACCTCATATACGGGTTCAAACATAACTATACATAAAATTATACATATATATACATGTTTTACATAGCTACTACACTAGTTACAGAACATGCCATGTAAATGTTTGGCTGTTTCACAATCAGTGCTTCACTTATCTTACACGTTGGGGCAAAAGTGAACTTGAAGGTTTTGTAATGGTAATCTTCATACTATTGGATAGTTTATAAAAGAACTTAATCTAAATTGTTCTAGTCTCTTCAATATGAATTTGTCAAAAGGGATGATATACTTCCTATTTCAGACACTACATTGTATCGACACCACAACTCAAATTCAAGTTTATATTGTACACTAGGTATGACCTCCTAAAGTGCTCTAACACATCAGTGACTTTACTGTACATGCAATATCAATGCCCCTATACCAATGTTACAGGCCCACTTCTAACATGGACAACATATCTAAAAAGTCCTATTCACTTTAGCTTTCGAAGCTTGGCAATATTACCTCAGAGGCTATGAATAACCTAATAATTGCCTAAATAGAAACAAAAAACTGCAGATCTGCCAGAGGGAAACCCCCTGGACTCCATCACCCCAGAGGCCACTCATTCGTTAAACCAACAATAAGATTCACCAAAATTGGTAAAAAACTTCAAAAGATTCTAGGGGGAGACCCCCTAGGACCCCCATAAGAGGTAGACATGTTCCAGTCTCAAATCAAAGTTCTTTTCTCCACCTCTTACTGTCAAGATGCTATGAACATTTATTTCAAAAATGTGTCAACCATGTGTAGTTGCTTTTTACATGTTAGAGCTGTCTTGTAAAGCTTGCAAATTATTGTCTGAAAGTGTCTGTGAATAGCCTAAACATTGCCTTTAGAAGTAAAAATATCCTAGGGAGACCCCCTAGAACCCCCCCCCACCTCCCCATTAACACACACTCACACAAGAGGTAGACATATTCCAGTCTCAAAGCTCTTCTCTCTACAGCTTACTGTCAGATGCTATGAAACTGTATTCACGGGGGTCAGTGACTTTTTGTCGGCCCAATGGAAAAAAACACTGACCAACCCCACCCCCAACCACAGGCTGGAGAAACTGACCGGTCTATCTGAATGTTTGAGCTCACCAATCAAGTTTCCGATTTGCATTTTAGTGTGTCATCATACCATGGCATAAAAAATGTCAATGATGTTTATTTAATTGAAAATCAAACATGTATGAAATATGTAGTTTTCTAAATATAATCTGTGTGTGATAGAACAGCATCTTTTTACTCTCTGTATTACCCTGTGCGAAAACCAAACAGAAAATTGTGGCAACAAAAGTAGGTGTTCAACATAGGCGTAAAACAATCTGGATATCTCAAAGAAGGAAAGAATAAAAAGTTGCCAGCATAGGCGAAGGAGAAAAAAATAATTCACAGGCAAGCAGGTGGGGAAAAAAATAATGACTCTCCACCAATCTGCCAAGCCCCCCCCCCCCAGGATATCGAATGGTCTACCCCTAAGATGGAATGGATAGGAATCATGTCACTCTTTAAAGAAAGGTGTAGCGAATACATGACATGACATGACATGACATGACATGACATGATACGACATGACATGACATGATACGACATAATATGACATGACATGACATATGATACGACATGATATGACATGACATGACATGATACGACATGACATGTACATGACATGACATGACACTTTATAGAACACTGACATTAAAATGTAAATCACTACAGATTGTTTCCAAATATAAGGGGGAATTCAGGGAGTGGCACAGATTAGACGGGTGGATTCACCTCAATTTAGTGGTCAAAGAAGAGGAGTCATCACTTTTAAGAAGCGGGTGAAGGGGTTTGCCTTATTTTCGACATTCAGTTGCTTCTAATCTCTCCGAATCCAATTAAGCCACAGGAGCAGCCAAAAATTTCCAAAATTGACAATCGTTCGTCCTGTTAACACGACATTATTTGGTCAGCAAATCCTTATATACAATAGGGTGAAAATTGGACAAGGTCAGATTTTATGTAAGGCCGGAGATTAAAATTGCTAAATAATTGAGGTGTTGAATACCATGTTCAAATATTCTTCGTCTTTAACATAGGTTAAAAGGTGATTCTATATATCCGTCTTTAACATAGGTTACAAGGTGATTCTATATATCCGTCTTTAACATAGGTTAAAAGGTGATTCTATATATCTGTCTTTAACATAGGTTAAAAGGTGATTCTATATATCTGTCTTTAACATAGGTTAAAAGGTGATTCTATATATCCGTCTTTAACATAGGTTAAAAGGTGATTCTATATATCTGTCTTTAACATAGGTTAAAAGGTGATTCTATATATCCGTCTTTAACATAGGTTAAAAGGTGATTCTATATATCCGTCTTTAACATAGGTTAAAAGGTGATTCTATATATCCGTCTTTAACATAGGTTAAAAGGTGATTCTATATATCCGTCTTTAACATAGGTTACAAGGTGATTCTATATGTCCGTCATTAACTTAGGTTAAAAGGTGATTCTATATGTCTGTCTTTAACATAGGTTAAAAGGTGATTCTATATATCTGTCTTTAACATAGGTTAAAAGGTGATTCTATATATCTGTCTTTAACATAGGTTAAAAGGTGATTCTATATATCTGTCTTTAACATAGGTTAAAAGGTGATTCTATATATCTGTCTTTAACATAGGTTAAAAGGTGATTCTATATATCTGTCTTTAACATAGGTTAAAAGGTGATTCTATATATCTGTCTTTAACATAGGTTAAAAGGTGATTCTATATATCTGTCTTTAACATAGGTTACAAGGTGATTCTATATATCCGTCTTTAACATAGGTTAAAAGGTGATTCTATATATCCGTCTTTAACATAGGTTACAAGGTGATTCTATATGTCCGTCATTAACTTAGGTTAAAAGGTGATTCTATATATCTGTCTTTAACATAGGTTAAAAGGTGATTCTATATATCTGTCTTTAACATAGGTTAAAAGGTGATTCTATATATCTGTCTTTAACATAGGTTAAAAGGTGATTCTATATATCTGTCTTTAACATAGGTTACAAGGTGATTCTATATATCCGTCTTTAACATAGGTTAAAAGGTGATTCTATATATCCGTCTTTAACATAGGTTACAAGGTGATTCTATATGTCCGTCATTAACTTAGGTTAAAAGGTGATTCTATATATCTGTCTTTAACATAGGTTAAAAGGTGATTCTATATATCTGTCTTTAACATAGGTTAAAAGGTGATTCTATATATCTGTCTTTAACATAGGTTAAAAGGTGATTCTATATATCTGTCTTTAACATAGGTTAAAAGGTGATTCTATATATCTGTCTTTAACATAGGTTAAAAGGTGATTCTATATATCTGTCTTTAACATAGGTTAAAAGGTGATTCTATATATCTGTCTTTAACATAGGTTAAAAGGTGATTCTATATATCTGTCTTTAACATAGGTTACAAGGTGATTCTATATATCCGTCTTTAACATAGGTTAAAAGGTGATTCTATATATCCGTCTTTAACATAGGTTAAAAGGTGATTCTATATATCCGTCTTTAACATAGGTTAAAAGGTGATTCTATATATCCGTCTTTAACATAGGTTAAAAGGTGATTCTATATATCCGTCTTTAACATAGGTTAAAAGGTGATTCTATATATCCGTCTTTAACATAGGTTAAAAGGTGATTCTATATATCCGTCTTTAACATAGGCTGAAAGGTGATTCTATGTATCCGTCTTTAACATAGGTTAAAGGGTGATTCTATATATCCGTCTTTAACATAGGTTAAAAGGTGATTCTATATGTCCGTCTTTAACATAGGTTAAAAGGTGATTCTATATATCCGTCTTTAACATAGGTTAAAAGGTGATTCTATATATCCGTCTAACATAGGTTAAAGGGTGATTCTATATATCCGTCTTTAACACAGGTTAAAAGGTGATTCTATATATCCGTCTTTAACATAGGTTAAAAGGTGATTCTATATATCCGTCTTTAACATAGGTTAAAAGGTGATTCTATATATCCGTCTTTAACATAGGTTAAAGGGTGATTCTATATATCCGTCTTTAACATAGGTTAAAAGGTGATTCTATATATCCGTCTTTAACATAGGTTAAAAAGGTGATTCTATATGTCCGTCTTTAACATAGGTTAAAAGGTGATTCTATATGTCCGTCTTTAACATAGGTTAAAAGGTGATTCTATATATCCGTCTTTAACATAGGTTAAAAAGGTGATTCTATATGTCCGTCTTTAACATAGGTTAAAAGGTGATTCTATATGTCCGTCTTTAACATAGGTTAAAAGGTGATTCTATATATCCGTCTTTAACATAGGTTAAAGGGTGATTCTATATGTCCGTCTTTAACATAGGTTAAAGGGTGATTCTATATATCCGTCTAACATAGGTTAAAAGGTGATTCTATATATCCGTCTTTAACATAGGCTGAAATGTGATTCTATATATCCGTCTTTAAGGAAGCATTCGTTTTTTACGGGGGGGGGGGGGTCGGTGGAATTCGGGGGGGGGGGGGGGTTGACTTTTACAAAGCAGTTTTTAGGGGGATCAAATTTTATATCCAATGGTTTGGGGGGGGGGTCAATTTTTACAACAGATTTGTATGGAATCATAGCAAAAAACAACAGAGTTGACAAAAAAATGTACAAAACAGAATACAAACATGTCTTTATTCTGTCTGATCAGGTGATAATAAGTAAAAAAAAGAAAACACAGAATCACAAAAATAAAACTTTCAGGCTGTGGCAATATAATGACATACCTCACTTTTAAAACTCTTTAAAAACTCTTTAAAAACAACAGAACTCATTCAAATTAATTTTTGAGTCTGAGAGTAAACCATGAGAGGGATAAAGAGGAGGAGGAGAGCGATGAAGAGGATGAGATGGACGAAGACAGTGAATCAGAAGATGGACATGTAGTGATACATGAATTGGGTGAATCAGAGGAAAGTGACTCTGAAAGTGACTCTGAAAGTGATAGCAGTGACATTGAAAATGAACTCTTTCACACAACAAGATCAGGCAGACAGTGTACTACTTGGAAGTCACGGAACTACATGGACTAGGTTTCATGGTCCATTATGTGATATTTCGAACAAACACTCATATAAGTCAAGTGTTTCATAAATCTATTATAAATCAAGTGCTAATAGAGTAATATTTGTCCGTAACAAAGAAATGAATGACAATAATTGAATATAAAAATATGGACAATATGCAATACGTTAATCACGTCTGTGATTGACCTAATTTGATATTTTTAACTGTTACATTGAAATTTCTCATTCTGTACTCTCAAAGACACAAATAATGTTTTAAATACATGTGTAATGTTTGTGAATCAAACATCCTGACGATATATATTTACTAGGAAATACATACAAATATTAATTTATGCTCTGAATTTATCGTACTTGTTCGTACACCTTGAGAGGGCGCCATCAGGCATCGGGCAACTATTTTCTTTGGAGCAGGTGGGTGAGGGCGGAGAGACACGACGTATCTTTGCAATTTAATATCATAAAATCCTCGCAAATTTGGTAAACTTGTGATCTTTTCCCTAGGCGCATGAATACATTGATAGTACATAATACATTATAAATACACGTTTTATACCATACAATACTTCAAACCACTGAAAGAAGTTTTAAAATGGGACTGCAAAACCAACCCGATTATCAAAATGGGCCAACAACGCTTTTACTTCTTGAGAAAACTGAAGTCGTTTAAGATTGACAGTCAGATTTTATCGCTTTTTTTATAAAACTTTCATTGAGAGCATTTTAACATTTTCTTTTATCGGTTGGATGCAAAACCTATCCGTCAAAAATAAAAATTCATTGGATAGAATTGTTTCAATTAACTCCAAAATAATTGGCATACCACAGAGAAACCTGTCACATTGTTACTGCCGACAGGTGTTTAGGAAAACTCGTTCAATTCTACCACGTAAAGGTTTGTTTTACTTCCTTCTGGACGGCGTTTCAGGGCTCCAGCTTTCAGGTCAAACCGACGCAAACATTTCTTTATTCTTTATTACGCAATTCGTCTTTTAAATGATTTGTAAGTTTTAAGTCAGTGTTTGTGGTGTGTGATGTTTTATAGATTCTACATTCTTTTTACTTACTACTTTATACAGCTATGTCAGTTTCCACAGCGCCAATGTTAATTGCCAACTTTTGGGATAAATAAAGTTAATTGAATTGAACTGAATTGAATTGATTATTATACATACGTTAATTCTCAGCAATGATGTCATGATGCTATACAAAGTGGTGTCCTAAGAAAGCATGAGAGAGAGACGAAGAAGAAGAAGAAGAAGAAGAAGAAGAAGAAGAAGAAGAAGAAGAAGAAGAAGAAGAAGAAGAAGAAGAAGAAGAAGAAGAAGAAGAAGAAGAAGAAGAAGAAGAAGAAGAAGAAGAAGAAGAAGAAGAAGAAGAAGAAGAAGAAGAAGAAGATTTTTGATTTTGATTTTTAAATAAAACGTTTATTGCTGATCCCTACTGCTAAAATTACATTACAATGGAAATAGGGTGTCATACGAATAAACGGAAAGGTTTCACGATCTATCAAATTTTATATGGAGTTAATACATTTAATATTTTGCATTCAAACGTCGATTTATCTTCAGTCGATTAACTTCATTCAATATTTTGTTTTCCACCAGTTTTATCTTCATTCAATATTTTGTTTTCAATTTCTGTTCTATCTTCAGTTGAACATACGTTGTAATTGATGTTGAGATTTCTGAAAGAAAGCAGAATTCGTTAGGTGCATGTATGTATGTATGTATGTATGTATGTATGTATGTATGTATGTATGTATGTACATCTTAAAACTATGTCACAAAGCACTGATCTGTGGATGCCAGTATGATTTGACTTCATCTGTCATGTCACACCTACATCCACAGACCCCATAAGGAGTACGGTGCCCAGAGTGAATTGTGACAGGGACGGGAGCTTAGATTAAGATTTTCAGTTCTCCGTCGCATGATACACTACAAAGAGTTTCATTATGTTCCCACATCAGTTTAAAGTAATCGGTATGGTTTGCTGATGTGTTAAGTTGGTATTCTGTCTTAATCTTTCTTTGTACACGGGAACGAAAAATGTCAATAGGATTAGTTGGAGTTTTGTTCTTTAATTTATTCCAGCGACTTAAATGAATAGATAATTTGACAGTGCAGGTGAGAAAAAGATATATTCTATATACTTGTTTATTAACAAAATGTGGAGAGTTTTTTGAGTATCTAGGGATCAGTATGTACCACCATAATGGAAGCGTGTTTTCTCTTTCTAGAAGTTTCATTACCACATTATTGTAGAGTTGCAGGACAGGTTGGATATGCTTGCATTCTAAAAAGACATGTAACAGTGTGTCTTTTTCATCGCAAAAGGGACAGTTTGAATGGTTCTGAAGTTTGCAATGTAGTAAGAAGGAGCCTGTTGGATATGCTCCATGGAAGAGGCGCCACATGAAATCGCCTTCACGTTTTGATATCGGTCTTCTGTAGCAAGCTTTGAAGTTAGGCTTAAGACTATTTGGTATGCTGAGTATATCTCGCCATACTGTATCTAGGGCTTGAGGGTTTCTGCGATGGTGCATGCAAACAGTGAGGAATTTGTAAATTGAGCCTTTCTCTATTTTGTAGAGAGGGAGGTTAAGGTCATCAGATTCATAAAGGTCAAAACTATAGTATGTAGGCATTGGATCTACAGAAGGCTGTGTTACATCAATATGTTGATTAATTTTGTCTTTCCATTCTTGGGGTATAGCTTTGTGGATAATTTCAATTGTAAGGTCGAGAATTCTTTTTGAATGTATATTGATGTTTCTGTGTAGTCTCTCGTTGGTATACCATTGTTTTGTTTCATTATCAATCAAATCTTTGATGTGTGTAATACCTCCTTCTACCAAGTGGTGTAAGTAGAAGGGTTCACGGCGTATTGGGTGTAAGATCAACGGATTATGAAACAGGGGTTCATCTAAAATGTCATTAATCGTTTCTGGATTTCCTTTTCTCTTAAAGTTGAATTGTTCCCAACAAGAGAGAATGCCTTGATAAAAGGGGGGAATGTGTTGAAGTGGATATTTAAATTTGGTGACAAGTAGCTGTTTACAGTAATTTAAGTTGCCTACTTTACTGAAATAGAAGTCAGTGAAATCGAAATTAGGGTGTTTACTATTAGTGTATAAATACCTCTGTAAATACTGTAATCTGAATGCCTGTATTCTAGAGGGAATGTGGGTTAATCCCAGTCCTCCCCTTTCAATAGGAAGATGTAGAACATCTGCTGTCACCCAGTGGTGACCTTGCCATGTAAAATCTAGGAAGGTTTTTTGGAGATATTCAACGAGTTCTTTGGGGGGACACAGACACCTGAATTTATGATTGAGTTTTGAAGCTATTAATTGGTTTATGACATGTATACGTCCATGATAAGACATGATTTCGGCAAATCTGGCCCACCATTCCAGTTTTGTTTGGACGCTGTGACCGAGTTCACTCCAGTTTTTATTTACGTAATCATCGGAATTTCCAAGGTAGATTCCCAGTAATTTTAACCCCTCATTATTCCATTTTAGCCCCATGGGGGCGTCTTTACGACATTGCCAGTTGCCGCACCACAATCCTTCAGATTTACCAACATTCACTTTAGCATTAGTAGCTTTTTCATAGATATCAATCCATTTGTTAAGTTTTGTAAAGTCGTCCTCTTGTGTTACAAGAAATTCGACATCGTCGGCGTAGGCCGATAAAAGGACATTACGTTGTGTGTGGGGTAGACTGAGACCTTTCATTTCACTTTTTGTGCGTATTTTGTGCAAAAAGGGTTCTAATGCGAGGATGTATAATTGACCAGATAGGGAGCATCCTTGACGGATACCCCTTTTGAATTCGATTGGTGCTGTTAACATGTTGTTTACACGGACAAGACATTGTGCATTAGAGTAGATGAGTTGGATACAACGGGTAAAGTGTTCACCAAATCCGAAGGATTTCAATGTGTTCATTAAATATTTGTGGTTTACTCGATCAAATGCTTTTTCTTGGTCGATTGCGACAATTCCAAGAGTTAATTGCGTTTGATTCGCGTAGCATATACTGTCTCTAAGAACATTTATGTTGTCTTCTATACTACGAGTTGGTATGCTACACGTTTGATCGATATTGATAATACTCCCAAGTACATTGCGTAGTCGAAAAGATAGACATTTTGTGAATATCTTGTAATCACTGCATAATAAACTTATTGGACGCCAGTTTTTCAGTAATGTGTTATCACCTTTCTTTGGGATCAAACTTATTACTGCGCGACGGCAGGATTGTGGAAGTTCGCCATCTTTTATAGAAGTGGAAAAGACATCAAGAAAGTCATGTTTAAAAGTTGACCAGAATGTTTTGTAGAATTCATTAGGAATGCCATCAATGCCAGGAGAGCGGTTATTTGAAAGGTGTTTGACTGCGGTTGTTAGTTCATCAAGTGTAATATCTGAGTCGCAGTAGTCTGAATCATCTTTACTTAGTTGAGGAAGGTTTTCTAGTAGTTTTTCTTGGTCTGTAGTGGAGGTGGGATCAGGTAGAAAGAGTTCTTGATAGAAGGAATGTGTGATTTTGCACATTTCATTTTGTTCATTAGTAATAGTCTGGTCGCTTCTGCGGAGCTGGGTTATGGTTTTACGACTGTTTTTACGTTTTTCAAGCCTCGAGAAAAAATCACCAGACATATCATTTTCATGCAAAAGTTGTTGATGTGTTCGCACGGCTGCGCCTTTACTTTCAGATTGAATGTATGTTTTCAAAAGTTCTTTTTTGTCATTGTATATATTAACCAAATCGGGGTTTGTATTCATATTGTGTTCCATTTCTTTTAGTTCATGTTCAAGTTTATGTTTTGAATCTTTAAAGAGTTGACGTTTGTGAGTTGCGTATTGCTGTGTCAGCAGTTTTATTTTGTGTTTGCCAATGTCCCACCAGTGTTGTATTTTCGTAAATTCTGTTTTTGTATTCTGCCACTGTGTCCAAAAGTCACGGATGAGGTCGCAGTAGTAAGCGTCGTCAAGTAGGTCGGTATTCATATACCAGACGGGAGAAGTGTTTTGAACTTTTGTGAGAGAGATTTTGATTTTCACAATGGAGTGGTCTGAGAAGGCTTGTGCTCCAGTGAAAATGTCAGCGGTGTGTATGCGGGTAGAGAGATGTTTTGATATGTAAATTCTATCAATTCTTGCAGCTGTTGTGTTATCGCTTTTATGCCAAGTGTACTGTCTTGTGTTGCCGTGGTGATATCGCCACGCATCCACTAATTTAAATATGTGTGTTAATTTATCAAGGCAAAGAGAAGTGCGAGTATCCGGCTCTTTCTTACTCGAGCGGTCTATTCCAGGGTTTACGGTGCAGTTAAAGTCACCTCCAAGGATGATGGGGTCGTTATTTAACTCATTTAAAAGTTGTTTTAATTTTTGAAGGACATATAACCTTTCATTTCCGTCATTTGGTGCATATAGGTTAATAATGTGAAAAGAATTATCATTGACTTTGACATGAGCATGTAGAAGTCTTCCATTGACGATATTTTTTGTTGACAGAATATTTATATTTCTTTTGGGAGAGAAAAGAATTGCAACGCCAGCAGTATTAGTATTTGCGTGAGAAAAAACACACTGTCCTCTCCATGCAATACGCCAAGACGGTTCGTCGACAGGTATAGTGTGAGTTTCCTGTAGGAAGTGAAAATCGCTCTCATGGTTATTCTTGAGGTAGGCAAAGATCTGATATCGTTTGAGTGAGTCGCGGCCTCCTCGTACATTGAATGTTGTGCAAGTTAGACTAACCATGATTGTGATGAGAAATGTGATGATGTGGTGTATAACCATGATATGTATAGAAGTGGTAAGAGAGCTCAGGAGGATGAACCTTTTGTAGTGAAACTAGTCACTTTCAGATGTTTGATTAACTTTGCTTTTATTTTATAGATTCTAGCTTTCTGTGATTTGGATATTTGTTCGTTATTACGGTAGTTTTTCAGACTGTGGATTAATTTTTTTAGATCGGGACAGAAGTCCACACTTCTCTCAACGATTTTTTTTGAGTACATTACATCGTTGAGGAATTCTCTGATTGAATCTGCTGGTAAAGTGTATTGTTGGCTTTGATCGCCTATTTGGGAGAATTCAGACATGTCAGACATAACTGATTCTGTATCATCTTCTTCTTGTGCATTTTCTTCGTTTATTGGGTTGGTACATGATTGAATAGGAGAAAACAGGTCTTGTGAGTCGCCTATTGTAATGTCAGTATTGGGGAAAAGCTCTGACGCTCCAGGAATCGAAGAATCAGATAGTTCAAGGGAGAGAGGTTGAGACTGAGAGGATGAGGAGGTTGAAGATTCACAGAAGGAGGAAGGGAGAGAGGGTGGAGAGGGGAAGGGGGAAGGAGGGGTTCGTACCCTCTCTTCAACGGATGAAACAGAGTCGTCTGTTTTTTGTGCGTCACTTTTATTACAGTCTATAAAGGTGTGTGTATCATTTGATATGTTGTCGTTGCCATTGGTTACTTTGTCTGTGTTTTCTGTTGGTGTATTGATATTTTCATTTGTATCGTTACCACGAACGTCGATTGTTCGTGTTGTGTTGTTGTCCTCCATCATGGTTACATCTGTGTTTTCTTGAGTGTCTGTATCAGTATTTACACGTTGCAATTGATCACCTGTGTGTACCTGTTTATCGGGATTGTCATTGGTAGTTTTGTTATTGTTGTTCGATCGAGTGTCATCTGTGTTGTCTTGTATATCGGTATTTGTGGTCACGTCGTTGGTATGTGTGTTGCTTGTGTCATTTGTTGTCTCTGTTTGGTTATTCATGGTATCATTACGTGTGCTTTGGGTTTCATTCTGCTGTGTGTTGTCTTCGTTGACAGGTGTTTCTGTATTTTGACGGCAGTTTCGTTGTATGTGACCTGGCAACCCACATTTGTAACACCGAAAGTCGCCAGTTGTCATGTAGATTCGATATGCCCTGTTTTCATGTCTGACGTGGAAATGACCTTCCACTTCGTCTTTGTTGTGTAATAGCATGTATATTTGTCTGCGAAAAGATTGTATGTGTTTCAAGTTGTCTTTTCTACACCCCAACGGTATAGGTTTTAGGTCGCTGACCATTTTCCCATAAATAGAGAGTTCCCCCTTTAAAGTATCATTTGAGATAAAGGGTGGTACGCCCGAAAGAATTACTTTCGTTGCTGGTTTGACGACGGGTTCAACGTTGACCCACGAACCGTCAATGGTTAGTCCATGCATACATACGGTGTCGACCCAAGTAACTGATTTGAAATAAACTATGATACTCCCGTTTGCACGAGAAGCAGCGATAATATTGCTTGCACCAACAATCTCGGCGATTTTCTCTACATAAGACTCGACTCTGAATCCGTCAATTGTTGCACACCTAATACCATGTTTGCTGGTTAGACCTGCAAATGTATCACGTGTCTGGCTTGATGGCCAGGTAGCCATCTTTGCTACACTGGCTAAAGCCGAAAACCAACCAAAGAAAAAGACCCAAAATAGAAAGAACGGGGGAAGTAGTGTCAAAAATAAACTTACAGGAAGGTAATAAACGGTCCTACCGGTATCCACAGGATGCTAAAAACACAGGATGAACAACAGCAAGCTAGATTTCGTTGGATTGTACGGAGCTCCACTTCAACACGTCCGTTCAAGATGGCGGAAGAAGAAGAAGAAGAAGAAGAAGAAGAAGAAGAAGAAGAAGAAGAAGAAGAAGAAGAAGAAGAAGAAGAAGAAGAAGAAGAAGAAGAAGAAGAAGAAGAAGAAGAAGAAGAAGAAGAAGAAGAAGAAGAAGAAGAAGAAGAAGAAGAAGAAGAAGAAGAAGAAGAAGAAGAAGAAGAAGAAGAAGAAGAAGAAGAAGAAGAAGAAGAAGAAGAAGAAGAAGAAGAAGAAGAAGAAGAAGAAACACGGTTTCCTTAGATACAAGCGAATTAAAGACAGCAAACCCCAAGAGGAAGTAGTGAAGTAATACTCGTCGTCTAATTTCAATCATAGTTTTGTTTTATGGTGATATTTGAATGGTGATAGGGTTATTACGATAGTGAATGGTGATAGGGTTATTACGATAGTGAATGGTGATAGGGTTATTACGATAATGAATGGTGATAGGGTTATTACGATAGTAAATGGTGATAGGGTTATTACGATAGTGAATGGTGATAGGGTTATTACGATAGTGAATGGTGATAGGGTTATTACGATAATGAATGGTGATAGGGTTATTACGATAATGAATGGTGATAGGGTTATTACGATAATGAATGGTGATAGGGTTATTACGATAATGAATGGTGATAGGGTTATTACGATAGTGAATGGTGATAGGGTTATTACGATAATGAATGGTGATAGGGTTATTACGATAATGAATGGTGATAGGGTTATTACGATAGTAAATGGTGATAGGGTTATTACGATAATGAATGGTGATAGGGTTATTACGATAGTGAATGGTGATAGGGTTATTACGATAATGAATGGTGATAGGGTTATTACGATAGTGAATGGTGATAGGGTTATTACGATAGTAAATGGTGATAGGGTTATTACGATAATGAATGGTGATAGGGTTATTACGATAGTGAATGGTGATAGGGTTATTACGATAATGAATGGTGATAGGGTTATTACGATAGTGAATGGTGATAGGGTTATTACGATAGTGAATGGTGATAGGGTTATTACGATAATGAATGGTGATAGGGTTATTACGATAGTGTTTGTTGATATGGTTATTACGATAGTGAATGGTGATAGGGTTATTACGATAATGAATGGTGATAGGGTTATTACGATAGTGAATGGTGATAGGGTTATTACGATAGTGAATGGTGATAGGGTTATTACGATAGTAAATGGTGATAGGGTTATTACGATAATGAATGGTGATAGGGTTATTACGATAGTGAATGGTGATAGGGTTATTACGATAGTGAATGGTGATAGGGTTAATACGATAGTAAATGGTGATAGGGTTATTACGATAATGAATGGTGATAGGGTTATTACGATAATGAATGGTGATAGGGTTATTACGATAATGAATGGTGATAGGGTTATTACGATAATGAATGGTGATAGGGTTATTACGATAATGAATGGTGATAGGGTTATTACGATAATGAATGGTGATAGGGTTATTACGATAATGAATGGTGATAGGGTTATTACGATAGTGAATGGTGATAGGGTTATTACGATAGTAAATGGTGATAGGGTTATTACGATAGTGAATGGTGATAGGGTTATTACGATAATGAATGGTGATAGGGTTATTACGATAATGAATGGTGATAGGGTTATTACGATAATGAATGGTGATAGGGTTATTACGATAATGAATGGTGATAGGGTTATTACGATAATGAATGGTGATAGGGTTATTACGATAGTGAATGGTGATAGGGTTATTACGATAGTAAATGGTGATAGGGTTATTACGATAGTGAATGGTGATAGGGTTATTACGATAATGAATGGTGATAGGGTTATTACGATAATGAATGGTGATAGGGTTATTACGATAGTGAATGGTGATAGGGTTATTACGATAGTGAATGGTGATAGGGTTATTACGATAGTAAATGGTGATAGGGTTATTACGATAATGAATGGTGATAGGGTTATTACGATAATGAATGGTGATAGGGTTATTACGATAGTAAATGGTGATAGGGTTATTACGATAGTGAATGGTGATAGGGTTATTACGATAGTGAATGGTGATAGGGTTATTACGATAATGAATGGTGATAGGGTTATTACGATAGTGAATGGTGATAGGGTTATTACGATAATGAATGGTGATAGGGTTATTACGATAGTGAATGGTGATAGGGTTATTACGATAATGAATGGTGATAGGGTTATTACGATAGTAAATGGTGATAGGGTTAATACGATAATGAATGGTGATAGGGTTATTACGATAGTAAATGGTGATAGGGTTATTACGATAATGAATGGTGATAGGGTTATTACGATAATGAATGGTGATAGGGTTATTACGATAGTAAATGGTGATAGGGTTATTACGATAATGAATGGTGATAGGGTTATTACGATAGTAAATGGTGATAGGGTTAATACGATAGTAAATGGTGATAGGGTTATTACGATAATGAATGGTGATAGGGTTATTACGATAGTGAATGGTGATAGGGTTATTACGATAATGAATGGTGATAGGGTTATTACGATAGTGAATGGTGATAGGGTTATTACGATAATGAATGGTGATAGGGTTATTACGATAGTGAATGGTGATAGGGTTATTACGATAGTGAATGGTGATAGGGTTATTACGATAATGAATGGTGATAGGGTTATTACGATAGTGAATGGTGATAGGGTTATTACGATAATGAATGGTGATAGGGTTATTACGATAGTGAATGGTGATAGGGTTATTACGATAGTGAATGGTGATAGGGTTATTACGATAATGAATGGTGATAGGGTTATTACGATAATGAATGGTGATAGGGTTATTACGATAGTGAATGGTGATAGGGTTATTACGATAATGAATGGTGATAGGGTTATTACGATAATGAATGGTGATAGGGTTATTACGATAGTGAATGGTGATAGGGTTATTACGATAGTGAATGGTGATAGGGTTATTACGATAGTAAATGGTGATAGGGTTATTACGATAATGAATGGTGATAGGGTTATTACGATAGTAAATGGTGATAGGGTTATTACGATAATGAATGGTGATAGGGTTATTACGATAGTAAATGGTGATAGGGTTATTACGATAATGAATGGTGATAGGGTTATTACGATAGTAAATGGTGATAGGGTTATTACGATAATGAATGGTGATAGGGTTATTACGATAGTGAATGGTGATAGGGTTATTACGATAGTGAATGGTGATAGGGTTATTACGATAGTAAATGGTGATAGGGTTATTACGATAATGAATGGTGATAGGGTTATTACGATAGTAAATGGTGATAGGGTTATTACGATAATGAATGGTGATAGGGTTATTACGATAGTAAATGGTGATAGGGTTATTACGATAATGAATGGTGATAGGGTTAATACGATAGTAAATGGTGATAGGGTTATTACGATAATGAATGATGATATGGTTATTACGATAGTGAATGGTGATAGGGTTATTACGATAGTGAATGGTGATAGGGTTATTACGATAGTAAATGGTGATAGGGTTATTACGATAGTGAATGGTGATAGGGTTATTACGATAGTGAATGGTGATAGGGTTATTACGATAGTGAATGGTGATAGGGTTATTACGATAGTGAATGGTGATAGGGTTATTACGATAGTAAATGGTGATAGGGTTATTACGATAATGAATGGTGATAGGGTTATTACGATAATGAATGGTGATAGGGTTATTACGATAGTGAATGGTGATAGGGTTATTACGATAGTGAATGGTGATAGGGTTATTACGATAGTGAATGGTGATAGGGTTATTACGATAATGAATGGTGATAGGGTTATTACGATAATGAATGGTGATAGGGTTATTACGATAATGAATGGTGATAGGGTTATTACGATAGTGAATGGTGATAGGGTTATTACGATAGTAAATGGTGATAGGGTTATTACGATAATGAATGGTGATAGGGTTATTACGATAATGAATGGTGATAGGGTTATTACGATAGTGAATGGTGATAGGGTTATTACGATAATGAATGGTGATAGGGTTATTACGATAATGAATGGTGATAGGGTTATTACGATAGTGAATGGTGATAGGGTTATTACGATAGTAAATGGTGATAGGGTTATTACGATAATGAATGGTGATAGGGTTATTACGATAATGAATGGTGATAGGGTTATTACGATAATGAATGGTGATAGGGTTATTACGATAGTGAATGGTGATAGGGTTATTACGATAGTGAATGGTGATAGGGTTATTACGATAGTGAATGGTGATAGGGTTATTACGATAATGAATGGTGATAGGGTTAATACGATAGTAAATGGTGATAGGGTTATTACGATAATGAATGATGATATGGTTATTACGATAGTGAATGGTGATAGGGTTATTACGATAGTGAATGGTGATAGGGTTATTACGATAGTGAATGGTGATAGGGTTATTACGATAATGAATGGTGATAGGGTTATTACGATAATGAATGGTGATAGGGTTATTACGATAGTGAATGGTGATAGGGTTAATACGATAGTAAATGGTGATAGGGTTATTACGATAATGAATGGTGATAGGGTTATTACGATAGTAAATGGTGATAGGGTTATTACGATAATGAATGGTGATAGGGTTATTACGATAGTGAATGGTGATAGGGTTATTACGATAGTGAATGGTGATAGGGTTAATACGATAGTAAATGGTGATAGGGTTATTACGATAATGAATGGTGATATGGTTATTACGATAATGAATGGTGATAGGGTTATTACGATAGTGAATGGTGATAGGGTTATTACGATAATGAATGGTGATAGGGTTAATACGATAATGAATGGTGATAGGGTTATTACGATAGTGTTTGGTGATAGGGTTATTACGATAATGAATGGTGATAGGGTTATTACGATAGTAAATGGTGATAGGGTTATTACGATAATGAATGGTGATAGGGTTATTACGATAATGAATGGTGATAGGGTTATTACGATAGTAAATGGTGATAGGGTTATTACGATAATGAATGGTGATAGGGTTATTACGATAATGAATGGTGATAGGGTTATTACGATAATGAATGGTGATAGGGTTATTACGATAGTAAATGGTGATAGGGTTATTACGATAATGAATGGTGATAGGGTTATTACGATAGTAAATGGTGATAGGGTTATTACGATAATGAATGGTGATAGGGTTATTACGATAGTAAATGGTGATAGGGTTAATACGATAGTAAATGGTGATAGGGTTAATACGATAATGAATGGTGATAGGGTTATTACGATAGTAAATGGTGATAGGGTTATTACGATAATGAATGATGATAGGGTTATTACGATAGTAAATGGTGATAGGGTTATTACGATAATGAATGGTGATAGGGTTATTACGATAGTAAATGGTGATAGGGTTAATACGATAATGAATGGTGATAGGGTTATTACGATAGTAAATGGTGATAGGGTTATTACGATAATGAATGGTGATAGGGTTATTACGATAATGAATGATGATAGGGTTATTACGATAATGAATGGTGATAGGGTTATTACGATAGTGAATGGTGATAGGGTTATTACGATAGTGAATGGTGATATGGTTATTACGATAGTAAATGGTGATAGGGTTATTACGATAATGAATGGTGATAGGGTTATTACGATAATGAATGGTGATAGGGTTATTACGATAATGAATGGTGATAGGGTTATTACGATAATGAATGGTGATAGGGTTATTACGATAGTGAATGGTGATAGGGTTATTACGATAATGAATGGTGATAGGGTTATTACGATAATGAATGGTGATAGGGTTATTACGATAGTAAATGGTGATAGGGTTATTACGATAGTAAATGGTGATAGGGTTATTACGATAATGAATGGTGATAGGGTTATTACGATAGTAAATGGTGATAGGGTTATTACGATAATGAATGGTGATAGGGTTATTACGATAGTGAATGGTGATAGGGTTATTACGATAGTAAATGGTGATAGGGTTATTACGATAATGAATGGTGATAGGGTTATTACGATAGTGAATGGTGATAGGGTTATTACGATAGTGAATGGTGATAGGGTTATTACGATAATGAATGGTGATAGGGTTATTACGATAGTAAATGGTGATAGGGTTATTACGATAATGAATGGTGATAGGGTTATTACGATAGTAAATGGTGATAGGGTTATTACGATAGTGAATGGTGATAGGGTTATTACGATAGTAAATGGTGATAGGGTTATTACGATAATGAATGGTGATAGGGTTATTACGATAGTGAATGGTGATAGGGTTATTACGATAGTGAATGGTGATAGGGTTATTACGATAGTGTTTGTTGATATGGTTATTACGATAATGAATGGTGATAGGGTTATTACGATAGTGAATGGTGATAGGGTTATTACGATAATGAATGGTGATAGGGTTATTACGATAGTGAATGGTGATAGGGTTATTACGATAGTAAATGGTGATAGGGTTATTACGATAGTGAATGGTGATAGGGTTATTACGATAATGAATGGTGATAGGGTTATTACGATAGTGAATGGTGATAGGGTTATTACGATAGTGAATGGTGATAGGGTTATTACGATAGTGAATGGTGATAGGGTTATTACGATAATGAATGGTGATAGGGTTATTACGATAATGAATGGTGATAGGGTTATTACGATAATGAATGGTGATAGGGTTATTACGATAATGAATGGTGATAGGGTTATTACGATAGTGAATGGTGATAGGGTTATTACGATAGTGAATGGTGATAGGGTTATTACGATAGTGAATGGTGATAGGGTTATTACGATAGTGTTTGTTGATATGGTTATTACGATAATGAATGGTGATAGGGTTATTACGATAATGAATGGTGATAGGGTTATTACGATAGTGAATGGTGATAGGGTTATTACGATAGTAAATGGTGATAGGGTTATTACGATAGTGAATGGTGATAGGGTTATTACGATAGTGAATGGTGATAGGGTTATTACGATAGTGAATGGTGATAGGGTTATTACGATAGTAAATGGTGATAGGGTTATTACGATAGTGAATGGTGATAGGGTTATTACGATAATGAATTGAATTGGATTGAAATATATTACACACCAGAAAAAGAAATATATACACATGATTATACAAAATCTTTGAAAGCAATAGAAAGAACCATTCTGGTGAGGGATGTGGAAATAGTTCCATAATCAAAGTCCATGGACCACACATACATGTAAATTAAGACGAAAATATGCGATAAGTTACACAATAACAACAACAATACACCTTTTGTAAATAATGAGATTAAAAATACATGTATGTTGGTGGCCAATCTGATTGAAATCCGATGTAGATGTCGGCTAATCGTTCATTGTTATTTTACCTCGGTACGGTATTTTTGCTTGAATTGAATTCGTGATGCATCTTTACGTTTGCGTCTTGATGGACGAATCTACGTAAACATGTATCACGAAGGTCAATTCAAGCAAAAACACCGAGGTACAATAACAATGAACGATTAGCGGACATCTACATCGGATTTTAATCAGATTGGTTTGTGGCAAAATGATATCAAAGCAAGAGACGGAGATTGCTTTCACGAGTCATTTATTAAGCTATGATTTACATCACTACATTTACAAATTTGAAAAGAAATCTAGCAACAACAGTAGAGACAAACCATACAATTTCCAGTTATGTGCTCAATTGTCAAGTTGTTGAAATCGTTTTCAACCAATCGTTTATTTTGCTTTGCTTTGTGATTTCAAATTACGAGGTTTGGTCAATGATTAGAGAAATGGACGGGGAAACAATCTAAACTAAACTATAGAGAAGACTTCTAAGATGAGATTACCAACGAAAGGCTAAGAATTGTTGATATCATGCAACAATGGCTTGTGTTGACGTTTGTTTGCCGATGTTTAACGAATACATCATGCAACTTGTTGAAGTTGCAAGTTGTTACACATGCTGCAATGATAGAGAAAATAAACTTATATTAAAACTCAAGAACATGTACACATGTAGCGCCAATGGAGTTGAAGCACAATTGAATATGTATAATTAATAAATTCTCTAGTTTGTTCGATTATTAATAAGATTACAGTTACTAATGCTATGACAACTGTTATAGTTCCTATGGCAACTGGCATAGGTACAAGGGATTCTAGTTATGATTTTGGAACTCAGCTGATTTTTAGTAAAGTACAAAGTATTTCAATTCGAAGCTGTTATACTGTAATCACGGTTGCTATGGTGTAATCATGGTTGCTATGGTGTAATCATGGTTGCTATGGTATAATCATGGTTGCTGTGGTGGACTTGAATAAAGAATAAGAATTGGATTTCAAAACCAACCATTTAGTATAAATATTTTAATCTAAAACCTCGTAGTAATATACTAGTAAAGTTGTCAAGGGTAACGTCATTGTGACGTAACTGTTGCAATTGGTGACGTTATCTGCTTACTAGGCTAAGTATCTCCAAGTACAGGTTACAACCCTGCTGGCTAAGTATCTCCAAGTACAGGTTACAACCCTGCTGGCTAAGTATCTCCTTAGTACAGGTTACGACCCAATGTGAAACCTTTTTTGCAAAGACCATATTCAGTGATGGCTGCCATCGGAATGTGTTTGAGTATGCCTTTGGTGGCCTTCAGTAATTACAAGGGTGAGGGCCGGGGGAATGGGGGTCACCATTTACAAATAGGTCTTCGGGGGAGGGCCATATTTTAGAAAATGGGATAAGGGGAGGGTAACATTTTACTTTGACTAACTGTATTGTCTAATTTAGCATTGGCTGGAAAAATATATTTTACATAAAGAACGACAACCATATAGTAGTGAACAATTTTCAGTAATCATAGAATGATTACATTTTCTTTTCTTTTTCTTTTTGAAGACATAAGCTAATCATGATGGGATATATGTTTTGTAGGGAAGTGTTTGACCTGAAGTTTTTTGGTGATATTAACAAAGAATGACTAACTACTATGGTTACTCTTAATTGTAGAATAGTTGAACTGTTTCTAGATAATACTCAACTAATACAATATTTGAGGTTCACCTTGTCCATTTTCTGTACCATTTATGTAACAACTTTATTCATTTTAAAAAGTAGAGCTATTTCGACTTTTAGGTCGCTTGTTTAAAAGATATATTTCAACCCTCATGATGTAGTTGCTAATTGCATGTTGATGTTGGTGTTGTCTCGCAAAGCTGGAAATTATTGCCCAAAATGGCCTCTAACTGTCAAAACACCTGCAGAGCGCTAGGACCCACATTTTCCCATCTCAAGGTTTCCCCTACCAATTTACTGTCAAGATGCTATTAAACTCCTTTATGAAATATTTATCCTGTTTAGTAGTTAATTCAGTAAGATGCTATCTCATAAAGTATTCAGTCAAGCAGTCCTCTCCGAGTCACGATCAAATAACTGTCACGTAAATATGATATATCGGGGAGGGGGTCATCATGTTTTAGAATTAAGTGATTAATTAAGTGATTAATTAAAGTAAATTAAGTGTCAGCCTGTTTTCGGTTTTACGAGGTTGAGTCATCAGTGACTTTTAGTCGCCCAACGGAAAAATCCACTCCACCCCTGGTCGGACAAAATATCGGGTCCCTTTCTATAGCATCGTTGTAACAATGGTAATGAACAGTATGGCTCAGAGTTAAGATTAGGTATCACAATACATATCACACATATCAGACCATATCATCAAATTGTCGCTGACAACCATATGGCAAATGGTGAATTAATTGTCACTTGTGAGGGGAGAAGTGGGTCTCACATGAGTAAAACAGGAACTGTTGGGTAAGGTATTAGGGATATGTTGATCTCAGTCCCTACAATGTTAGGAGTGTGTCCATCTAGTGTTTAGGAGTTAACGTTCTGGCCTACCGATCGGCCAATGAGATCCAAACACGTGGCCAGGTACTGATTAATGCAATGCCTTCAAACAAATATACTGTGGTGATAGTAGTTGGGAAAATAACCAATGCCTTTAAATTTTCAACGTGGTGGCAGCGGTGGGAAACCATTAATCGATTCTGGGACTAGTGTCCTTTTCCATGTCTGGCTGCATTTAAACTCCTCTGTGTTGGGGGTGGGCCATATTTTAGAGAAAGGAACTTGAGGGGGGGGGTCACATTTTAGTACGATGGAATCCGGGGGTCGCATTTTTAATACGCAACAGCCTGGGCCTGATTTCTCCCCGCCCCTTCTTGTAATTACTGAAGACTCCCTAAAACAGTGCATCCGTGCATGATTAAGTCAATGATTATAGAAGTTGGGACAACTCTCTATCTGGACCTTCAACCTTTTGCACATGTCGAAGATACCACATCACTTTTCTATTTTAGGTGCTAATTATAACATTCATGACAAATGCAAACACAAATACTTAATGTATACTGAAACATTTCCTCATAGTTTGGGTAATAATTAGTGACTACTTACTCCGGACAACTCTTACGGCAGTGTGCTCTCATGAAATAGTAATACGTTTTTGAAGTGCAGAAGTTATCATCCGCCCAGAATTTACAGTAGTAGTCTGGATACATTCCAGAATTCTCACATTTCGGTTGCTCTGCAAGTATACGGATAGCAGAGAAGAGAATTAACAAGTAACGATCAACTGGTACCGCGACTACGCCATCGTAAATGTTTCCGTAGTCTGAAAACTGATCAATGTTGTATGTACAGACAGAACAATAAACATAGTACAAATATCTGTTGATTGCTAGCTGAAAACATACCTAGCTGAAAATTGACACCTTCAGAGAACAGTATTAAAACAATAGAAAATATGCTACACTCTCGTTGATGGAGATCCCTTTGTCTCAAGAGTATATATCGCCACCAACGGCTATATTTTATAACATACCATGCGGGATATACAAATAGCCTTGATTGTCAAGAACTGGAACTTTTAAAGAGTATATACTTCTCACTTCACTCAGAATGGGATATGAGAAAATGTTCAAACACCGGCTACGACTTCTGTTCAAATGTAAGAAATATGGTTCAGAAGATTTGCTTAATAGTAACAAAGTGAAACCTTACCACATCCCGGCGAGTCTTCCGTCAGACAGGGATCTATATAACAATGGTAATACAGAGATATGCATGTCACATAACTGGGGATTCAGCAGTATGTAGATTTAAAATTGCTAGTAGGGGAGTGAGCTAACTAGACACGCCATATTTTTTTTATCTAAATGTTACATATACCGTATTTACTGGCGTTAGTTGTTTGTTCACTTTGAGATACCATGTCAGTGTCAGGTGAGTTGCATGTTGAGGCGATATTAAATGAGAGACTGTAAGATTCAAGTTTCAGCTGAATGATTGACACCCTACATGTTTAATTTATTCACGTAATTCTAATGAGCATTTTCGGACTACAGCCTAAAGATGTCAGTCTCCTTTGCGACAAGTTTGTAGTGGTGTAGGCCACATATAATAAGTAAGACGCCAGATTAAAGAATGTCGATTAGGAAAAAACTAAACAAATGAGTGTTGTATATTAAGAAGTAAAAGTATTGAGTTGAATAAGTTTCGTTGAGTAAGAAATTGTCTCAAATCAAATACAACTAAAAGTTGGTCTAAGCTGCAAAAAGAACTAAAATCGTAGTGAACTCGACTTGGTATTCAGGTAAGTGTACATAAATTCGACGAAGATGTCCCATATGGGTTCTTTTTAAAATTTAGTTTTCGACAGCAGAACTTTACTAGCAATGGTTGCCAATCATGATTGTGTAATCACAATAGATTGCGTTGTGTAGTTACATTTACGTTATGTTCTGAAATTGTTACAATTTAGATGGCGGTGACATGTCAATCATTCAGAATGTTTAAGTTGTTTCATTATTTATGCTCTTGATTATTATAATTATATTACTTAGTATTACGGGCCGGAAGTGTATGTATTGTCAGAGCTTTTCATCAGTCTGTTTCATTTGCGCGTTTGCAACATTTACAGTAAATATTAGACATCGTTTTGGCCTCAACAAAAATAGGGCACGCAGGTTACCACTCATCCCCAGTTTAGGGTTTGGATGAGTTAAATCTGTCCAGGGCGCTAACACGAGTAAGTACCTTATAACTGGAATCGCATGTAAAATATGCTAACTTCTCCGTAAAAAGAGCATTCAATATCCAAATAGTGTTGACAAGTGTGGTTTTCGTACGATACTGATATCAGTGACACTTTTTGGTGCACCCCAAAAACCACATCATCCAATACATTATTTGTTGGCTATACATTGATCTCACCGGCGGTTACTGACACTTTTAAAGTGGTAGGAAAATACTAGATTTGAACTGAATGCCGCCCTTAACGGTAAAACAGGAAAATACCAGATATGAACTGAATGCCGCCCTTAACGGTAAAACAGGAAAATACCATATTTGAACTGAATGCCGTCCTTAACAGTAAAACAGGAAAATACCAGATTTGAAGTGAATGCCGTCCTTAACGGTAAAACAGGAAAATACCAGATTTGAAGTGAATGCCGCCCTTAACGGTAAAACAGGAAAGTACCAGATTTAAACTGAATGCCGTCCTTAACGGTAAAACAGAAAAATACCAGATTTGAAGTGAATGCCGTCCTTAACGGTAAAACAGGAAAATACCAGATATGAACTGAATGCCGTCCTTAACGGTAAAATAGGAAAATACCAGATTTGAACTGAATGCCGTCCTTAACGGTAAAACAGGAAAATACCAGATATGAACTGAATGCCGTCCGTAACGGTAAAACAGGAAAATACCAGATATGAACTTAATGCTGTCCGTAACGGTAAAACAGGAAAGTACCAGATTTAAACTGAATGCCGTCCTTAATGGTAAAAGAGGAAAATACCAGATTTAAACTGAATGCCGTCCGTAACGGTAAAAGAGGAAAGTACCAGATTTAAACTGAATGCCGTCCTTAACGGTAAAACAGGAAAATACCAGATTTAAGCTAAATGCCGTCTTTAACGGTAAAATAGGAAAATACCAGATTTGAACTGAATGCCGTCCTTAACGGTAAAACAGGAAAATACCAGATTTAAGCTAAATGCCGTCTTTAACGGTAAAACAGGAAAATACCAGATTTAAGCTAAATGCCGTCCTTAACGGTAAAACAGGAAAATACCAGATTTAAGCTAAATGCCGTCTTTAACGGTAAAATAGGAAAATACCGGATTTGAACTGAATGCCGTCCTTAACGGTAAAACAGAAAAACACCAGATATGAACTGAATGCCGTCCGTAACGGTAAAACAGGAAAATACCAGATATGAACTTAATGCCGCCCTTAACGGTAAAACAGGAAAATACCAGATTTGAACTGAATGCCGCCCTTAATGGTAAAACAGGAAAATACCAGATTTGAACTTAATGCTGTCCGTAACGGTAAAACAGGAAAATACCAGATTTGAACTGAATGCCGCCCTTAACGGTAAAACAGGAAAATACCAGATTTAAACTGATTGCTGTCCATAACGGTAAAACAGGAAAGTACCAGATTTAAACTGAATGCCGTCCTTAACGGTAAAACAGGAAAATACCAGATTTAAACTGAATGCTGTCTGTAACGGTAAAACAGAAAAATACCAGATTTAAACTTAATGCTGTCCGTAACGGTAAAACAGGAAAATACCAGATTTGAACTGAATGCCGCCCTTAACGGTAAAACAGGAAAATACCAGATTTAAACTGATTGCTGTCCATAACGGTAAAACAGGAAAGTACCAGATTTAAACTGAATGCCGTCCTTAACGGTAAAACAGGAAAATACCAGATTTAAGCTAAATGCCGTCCTTAACGGTAAAACAGGAAAATACCAGATTTAAGCTAAATGCCGCCCGGATCCGTAACTTTTAGGGCAAAGTCTTTAGCCTTCCTTCCGTAAAGGCAAAGTCTTTAGATTTCCATTTCCTACACACAATAATTGTTTGAATGCAACAGAACATGCGATTAGTTATGTTTGAAGTATAGTACCAAATTGAATGAATAAAATATAAAACTAAAAGCTACATCACCAAGCTTTTACGGAAGGTAAAATTATGTACTTACCGCAAGTAGCTTTGTCACATTTAAAAGGGTATAAGATATCACACTGAACACACGCTTGACCTGGCTTGAATGGATCTTCGCCGATGATGTTAGGCCTAAAAAAAAGTTATGTGGTTCCGGTTACCCGACCCCACCTAGATTTTCGCTGACGATCCTAATTTTTATGTAATTTTATGTAATCGAGAAAATTTTTTTTCGAAAATTATGAAGTCTCGTGAGAAATAGTGGCATATTTTTTTAAATATTTGAAAAAAAATAAAATAAAGATCTGCCTACTCCACCTATTCTAAAATTGAACGTAACCGGAACCTTAAATTTGTTATTGTTTGGCCTTATTACTACTGTCAACTATATGAAGGAAACAAGTGATGGGTTGTTGAACTTATTCTAACTTACGTGTAAATTTGACAGAATGTGTAGTCATTTTTTTAAATTATTTGTTGAAATCAAAAAGAACATTCTGAACTATGAACAACGTTAGGTTATATATTGTTCATGTTTCCAAGAACACTAGGACAGTACAATATAGTTACTATACACATATACACATATACACCTATACACTCACACGCACGCACACACACACACACACACACACACACACACACACACACACACACACACACACAAATATATATATATATATATATATATATATATATATATATATATATATATATATATATATATATATATATATATATATAGTATATATACATATACATATTACTATACATATACATACATACTTTTCATCCCTAAATTAGAAGTAAAGGTAAACTTTGGTTACTGAATGTACTCATCCAATATATGAGATACCGTAATAAAAGTCAAAACTTACACATCATAGTTGCATACCAAGAAAGTTGAGGTATCCCATGGTAAGTCATTCAGAGGTTCACAGGTAGAAACTGCACATCCTAAAAATGTAACGCCTGCCTTTACCAACTGTTAAAAAACAGAATAGTTAAAAGGGAAGTCCGTATTTATGCCTTCAATCAACTAGCTGATTTTATATGTATATGATTTTTATCTCCCGTAAGAGTACGGGAGGTATTAAAAGGGAGATGTCTGTTTGTGTGTCTATCAGTCTGTCTGTCTGTCTGTCTGTCTGTCTGTCTGTCTGTCTGTCTGTCTGTCTGTCTGTCTGTCCGTCTAGAAAGAAGAGAAATAACAGACAAAGAAACATCATATGGTTTATCTAACATCGGCAAGATATTTCTCTGTCTTATTGAGAGGCATTTTCCCCCAAACACCAAACTACATAAGATCTTCAACAAAGGAAATCTGAAGTTTAGTTACAGTTGCATGCCTAACATGTTGAGTATTGTGAAAGCACACAACAAGTCAGTCAGTGCAGACCATACACAGAAAGCTAATAAATCCTGCAGCTGCAGAGATAACAAACAGTGTCCACTCAACTGCAACTGCCTATCAACCAACATAATATACAGGGCACAAGTCACACCAGATAACAACAACACAAAACTATACTTTGGGCTAACAGAGAACACATTTAAACAACGATTCTCACACCACAAACACACATTACTCATAAGAAGCTACAGTACAGCACAGAGCTATCCAAACAAGTTTGGAATTGAAGGAAAGAAACCAGCCATATGATATCAAGTGGGATATTATCCAAGCGGCTGCTTACACAAGTGAGACAAAACATTGTAACCACTGTTTAACTTAGAAACTATGTATAATCAATGCTGAAAAGAGTATGTTACTGAACAAAAATTCCGAACTAGTCTCGAAATGTCGTCATGAAGGCAAATACTCGCTCGCCAACTATAGAAGTAAACCCCCATAAGGAATAGTTTAGTCCGACCATCTTTTTGTCTGAAGATCGCTCGAAGCGTGAAACTCCAAGTAACGACTTATTACATCCTTATTCTTTTGAGAATTAAGTCTATAATGCTCTGCTACTAATATTTGCATCAATCACTGTTCTCTCCAGCGAGACACTTACATTCACATGAATATACATATTTACATATATATATATATATATATATATATATATATATATATATATATATATATATATATATATATATATATATATATATATATATATATATATATATATATATATATATATATAACAGCTTCCGGGAAACTTTCGGAAATTCTATTCCACTTTGGAAAGGTATCTTTTTTTGATTGATAAAGGGTTAATAGATATGCTGCTCACTGTAGACATATCAAATCATGACATAAACTTGCATTTGACACTTTCATTTTCAAGATTTACCCATGTAAAAAGTTGCCATTTGGCCAAAAAATTGCCCAATTTTTTGGTATTTGCCAAAATATTGGCCAATATTTTGAGACTTCCCAAAATATTGGCCAATATTTTGAGACTTCCCAAAATATTGGCCAATATTTTGTGAGTTTGCCAATATATTGGCCAATATATTTTCAGCTCTCAAATAAACTGCCCAATATATTTTTCCTAAATGAATGTATTTGGTCAATATATTGGTTTCCTTTAAACAATTTTACCATTTTGTCCCCACAGTTACAAAATTTACTACTTGTAACATGTTTTAGTCGAGGTATGTAAAGGTACTTAAAATGTTAAACTGAGACCATGAACTGAGAGTCCCAGTTGCAAAAAAAATAGCCATCTGAGACTAGTCTCAGTTTGCCAGTCTCAAATGGCAAAAAAAACTTCCATGGTTAGAGTGTTTAATATGTTCTTAGGATTTCGATACTTGTTTGTGTTTGTATTGTAATCAATGTTGCCTCTATACATATCTTTTGTTATTCTGTGTATATGGTGTCAACTCTTTCTTTTGTGTAGTTATCATGTGATCTGTATGTGTAGTTTACTAAGCCTTTGTTTTGTTTCTAGCATGGATGTATTCATAGACCCTTATGATGTATTAGGGATGCATCTATGTTACTTGTAATGTTTGTCTCAGTCTCAATAGTATACAAGTAGTGTGACATCATGAATTTTTGTGAACTGAAACTATTCTCAGATAGACTTTTTTTTAATCTGGGACTGAAGTTCATGGCAAACCGAGACTGGTCTCAGATGGCTATTTTTGGCAAACTGAGACTCAGTTCATGGTCTCAGCATGTCACACCCAGTCCCTCCAGGTGGGTGGAGGGACATGTAGGTACTTTGAGTACCATTACATACCTCTTTATTCATTATATTTTAAACTCATTACTTAATTGCAGTTTTACTTTTCAAACACAACTAATAGCTCCCTTTCAAAGCCAGGCACTGCACTGTTGTGTGTTTTTAATCCCAGTAAAGCTCTAGACTTGACATTTTTTACAGCTCATTTTAAAAGATAGCCACTAGGCCAATGGGTCCATGTTCAAGATGGCCACAAGCTTATGCTCCATGTTCAACTATAACGGCTTGCCGTATGTGGACCATCTTGTGTGAATAGTTTAAATCTTAAAGGTATCTCAGACATGCAGACATGTTTACAAAACTAATTTATTTGAATGTTGACAGTTTCTTCTAATAATGTACATAGTTTATACACATTGTGATTGTGACGTCCTATATGTAATATCTCTGGATAAATTCTCAGGATTGGGGTTGGAGAACTACTAAACATTTTGCATCGGAGCTTAGGGAAGGGTTTGCCTGTGATCAGTGATAGTTGTAACATTTACCTGTTACCAGTGAATATCACTTTGATGACAAAAACTTTGATGACAAAAAAATTTCATTTGTCCTTAAAACAGAGAGGACTTATTTTGATTCTGATGGCGCTAATTGAAAGATGAATATTTTGACCATGTATCTGGTACTATGAGGAAACATTTAGTCAACATCACAAAAATATTGGCAATTTGCTGAAATCTACTGACAATCTGAATAGCTGTTGGTGAATGGTAAACTAAATAACTATCAATTTGCTTGGAAAAATCATGGAAGTATAACCCACTACCTGGGATATCCCTAAACTCTTGTTCTTTGTTGAAATTTATCAACATGACAAAAGAGTGACAGTCACCCTTGTATTCAGATTGTAGCAATGTTTGTATGTACTTTACTTTTGCACTCACAATGATAACACAACATTGTAACGGTCACCTTGCAGCTTGGCTTCAATACAAGTATGCCCTCACCAAACTGGAGGGCTAAATAAGCTCTCGGATAGCTATCCGATAGCTCTCAAAACTGAATTTTGGTGAAAAATAAGCTTTCGATAGCTATCACAGCTATTGAAGGCTAAGCTGAACAGTCATTGATGGCTAAGTGAACAAGATGTGAAGGCTAACCCAAACCTTCATAGCTATCACAGCCATTGACTGGTAGACTGTGAAGGCTAAGTCAGAGGGCTAAGGTAAAAATTAAGCCTCCGATAGCTATCACAGCTATTGAAGGCTCATTGAGAAAGATGTGAAGGCTAAACCCCCTTATCCTTCGAAGCTATCACAGCCTTCGATGGGTAAGGTAACAAGTAGTGAAGGCTAAAACAGGCATCCACATAATAGCTATCAGAAATATTAACAGCCATATGTGAGCAAAGTAAAAAGCAAGCCATCGACAGAGGCATGAAGAAACATTGACTGATATAAAGCTCTGGATAGAACTTGAAGTTGCGAGTTGTTGGCACTTAAAGTGCAATTACCAATTTGTACAAAAGTCCAGCCTTGTCAATATGACAGTAAAGAAGTCATTATTAATAATTACCAACAGAATTTGAATTTTAAACCCATGTATTTTCATAAATTGGACTAATGAGTTGCGATTCATCTAGTGTAATGTAAGTGTTTCTCAAAACAAATAAAAAAATAAAAAAGGAACTACAAGCTATACCCTCCCGCCTATAAAAAATCTTATAATCTTAAAAAAATGTTAAAAAATAAAAATAAAATGGAACAAGTTAAAATAAAATGTTAAAAAATAAAAATAAAATGGAACTACAAGGTACCCCCCCCCCCTTTAGAGCAATCTTCTAGAGTCTCAGCATTTTGCCATGGACTAGAAGTAGAAGTTTGAAGACATTCATGCGTTTCGCTTGATCAGTGTTGCTTTTGCTTGATCACTGCGCTCATAAAACCAAATTATTCGCAACAGGCATCATTTTAATACGGTGTAAGTTCTCCGTGAAGGCTGTCATTATAATGAACATGCGTACGGTGGATGAGCAGAGGAGTTTACATTTAACAAACAACCAAACTGGTCATTGACCGTTAACCTTATGTAACATGTGTAAAGAGAGGGAATTCGAAGTTTGGTTGACCAAGCCAAGGAAGATCTCTTAGGAAATGACATGCCTATAGCAGCAACCTTAAAATGTGAATTCCCTGTCAAGTAACTCGATAACAGCGGGAAATACGTGTTTATTTCTGAATCTTACGACGGGATTGTGGTGTTCCACTCGCCAAAGTGACCACCCTCACCAAACTGGAGGGCTAAATAAGCTCTCGGATAGCTATCCGATAGCTCTCAAAACTGAATTTTGGTGAAAAATAAGCTTTCGATAGCTATCACAGCTATTGAAGGCTAAGCTGAACAGTCATTGATGGCTAAGTGAACAAGATGTGAAGGCTAACCCAAACCTTCATAGCTATCACAGCCATTGACTGGTAGACTGTGAAGGCTAAGTCAGAGGGCTAAGGTAAAAATTAAGCCTCCGATAGCTATCACAGCTATTGAAGGCTCATTGAGAAAGATGTGAAGGCTAAACCCCCTTATCCTTCGAAGCTATCACAGCCTTCGATGGGTAAGGTAACAAGTAGTGAAGGCTAAAACAGGCATCCACATAATAGCTATCAGAAATATTAACAGCCATATGTGAGCAAAGTAAAAAGCAAGCCATCGACAGAGGCATGAAGAAACATTGACTGATATAAAGCTCTGGATAGAACTTGAAGTTGCGAGTTGTTGGCACTTAAAGTGCAATTACCAATTTGTACAAAAGTCCAGCCTTGTCAATATGACAGTAAAGAAGTCATTATTAATAATTACCAACAGAATTTGAATTTTAAACCCATGTATTTTCATAAATTGGACTAATGAGTTGCGATTCATCTAGTGTAATGTAAGTGTTTCTCAAAACAAATAAAAAAATAAAAAAGGAACTACAAGCTATACCCTCCCGCCTATAAAAAATCTTATAATCTTAAAAAAATGTTAAAAAATAAAAATAAAATGGAACAAGTTAAAATAAAATGTTAAAAAATAAAAATAAAATGGAACTACAAGGTACCCCCCCCCCCCCTTTAGAGCAATCTTCTAGAGTCTCAGCATTTTGCCATGGACTAGAAGTAGAAGTTTGAAGACATTCATGCGTTTCGCTTGATCAGTGTTGCTTTTGCTTGATCACTGCGCTCATAAAACCAAATTATTCGCAACAGGCATCATTTTAATACGGTGTAAGTTCTCCGTGAAGGCTGTCATTATAATGAACATGCGTACGGTGGATGAGCAGAGGAGTTTACATTTAACAAACAACCAAACTGGTCATTGACCGTTAACCTTATGTAACATGTGTAAAGAGAGGGAATTCGAAGTTTGGTTGACCAAGCCAAGGAAGATCTCTTAGGAAATGACATGCCTATAGCAGCAACCTTAAAATGTGAATTCCCTGTCAAGTAACTCGATAACAGCGGGAAATACGTGTTTATTTCTGAATCTTACGACGGGATTGTGGTGTTCCACTCGCCAAAGTGACCAAGTAAGTAATATTTACTCAGTATTGCATGCCTTGTGCAGTCGAGAAATCCATGATTAACTGCTTTATTTTTTTCTTAGCCTTAATGTAGAATTACTTTGTCACTGTCTAAATTTACTGAACCTTTTCTGAGATTTCCTTACACTGATTGCCATGAACAGCACAGTAGATCCTAGCTCTTGAAATATGCACTCTGAGAACTCCGACACATGGACTGAGATGTGTCAAATATGGCAGTGAATGCATACTTTTTCTGTATTTTATTTACTTATCTTTGTATGCTTTACCATGCTCGCTAAAGCATGATGTTACGCAATAAAGATTGATTGATTGTAATACTTTAAGTTTTTACACTCTTTATGGAACGGTGTTACGATGGCCTATGTAATATTTTTTGTGCAATATTAGTTGTGTTTTCTCTAAGCTTAGAATAGAATAGAACAATCAATTATAGTCTGACATGTATGAAAGTAACACTTCATTGTAGAAGACACTGAACAAATTGTATGTTGAGTTGTAACTGGCACTATAATTTTGTCTGTTTATCTCCACAGGGTACAAAGTCCATGAGACCACTTGTGATTCTAACAGAACACCCTGTTGAGTATAGTGATGTAAAAGTTAGTTCTGTTGGTCTGTTCGATGCAGAAAATAATGCTGCTAAAGCTAAGGATTATCGTGGTGAGTTGATTTTAATAATAACTTGTGTGGTCACCATACTTGAGTGGAACAAATAACACATTTGTAAGTGACTGATGAATTTCTAACAAACCTTAACAGTGTTAATCTTGCTGCATCATAGCAAAATAAATCTTGATAAACAGTGAACATTAAACAAGTAGAGATGGGTGGGGTGGGGGGTTGAGTATGAAATTCTTTGAATCTTCTCCTTTTACATGTTATATGTAAACAATGTGAATGATTTAACATTAAGAGTTGATTTTTTGAGCAAACTACTTCAATGCCAACACCTCATTTAGGTAGATTGTGCTGAAAGTTGGAGTGTATAACCACAATCTTGGTGTGTATTGTGAAATTAACGGTTTCTAGATGACAAGTTATATGTTTAACCTCAAATTTAAACATGAATCCTCCTTTATTATGGAAGAATTCTGGGAGAGTCTGTGTTGACACATTAAGATGTGATTTAAAAAGTGTATTACTGCCTGAGGTTTCATATATCTTGCATGTATTTTCAATATATTTCAGGATCGCTCATGAATTCTGTTCTTGGCCTTGTTTTTACAAGGCAAGAACTAATGAATAGCTGTGGTGTCAGGGTTTAAGGAGAGGCAAGGAGCGGCACAACTTACCTGTCCTAGCTGTTCATAATATTGATACAGTCAGAGGTATGTTATATTTATATATATATTTATATAAAATTATGATAGGTAATTTCTAATAATATTGCAAATCTTGTATCTGTGAACTGATCTTGTTACAATATATTTTTTCAAAATGAACAATTATTTCCTAAATGTACCACATACAATTCATGAAATTAAAACAGCAAGTGGAATGTATTTGGCATAGTTGTACAAGAAAATGTACCACAAAATTACTCCATGTGCCTACATGTACATGTATCAGCAGTTTCTAAACTTTTGTGTATACTTACATACAGTGTACATCAGTATCATACTCTTGAGTGATTATATATATTTTCTTTTTCTTTCAGTGTACCTTGCTGCAAAAGCTAAAGATACAACTTGGACGTGATGCCTAATAAAACTTTCAATGAAAAAATCCCAGCAGAGGTCGGTAATTCAAAATGGTACTGAAATGCTTTAATTGAAAAAAAAAGTAAATATAAAGAGGAAAAAAATTGAACCCCCCCCCCCCCAAAAAAAAAAAAAAAAAAAAAAAAAATTCTAGCGTATTGGTGAGATTGTTCATGAAGACATATGAACTTTCAATGAGTTTCAGTGCCTAATTTTGAAATACTGATCTGTGTTCAATATTGATAATAATTGACAATTTTGTAACATTCATTATTTTGAGAAAACTGTTTCAATGTCTTCTTCTGACTTATTGAACTATGGTACAATATTGATTTCCAATTACATTATTTGTAACTTTTGATTGTCTTATTGAGCTGTTGTTCCTTATACTGCCTCTCCTGACATTTATATTTCAAACAACGTCGATTCTGATTTTCAATGGTTCCTATTATCAGATATGTGTTGCACCAATCTGATTTTTTTTAAAAATGAAATAAATATAGTATTATCACTTAAATTTGTTTCGTTTACAGTGGTATATGCTTTTGTATGGCTTCTACTTACAGAACTTTGTGCATTTTGGTGAAAATATTGTTTGATAGTCAAGGTATTTGTAGCTATTTAAAGATCCCAGCTAACAATCATTTACTAAGTTGCTAGTGCATATTTCTCTACTACATCTTGATGGTAAGAGTGGTTGCTATCCAGTTTATTATTGAAGCATACTTGGCTTGCAACTGACAGACACTCGTACACTCAAGGTTGGATATTTTGACAAGTACAATAACTTGAACAGAATATCTATCAGCAGGTACGTGATAGCTATCAGATGGTAAGTAAGCCTTCTCTTATCATAGTTCATGCTCTGAGAATAGCTATCGGAAGGCTAATTTGTGTTCTGAGAATAGCTATCGGAAGGCTTAGCTATATATCTCTCTTCATGTAAAATACCCCCTAAGAATGGATAGCTATCGATAGGAAAATAGCTATCTACGGGTATATGATAGCTATCATGGCTGAGCAATCCACCTCATTTACATAAAATGATAGCTATCAATGATAGCTATCGACGGCTAAGTTAGCCTTCTCATTTAAATAATTCGTGCTCTCACAGAGCTAAGGTATAGCTATCGGAAGGCTAACTAGCTCTCGATGGCTAAGTAGATACCTGCCTCTACTGTGTCTGAGGGTTATCACCACCTTGATGATAGCTATCAAAAGTCTTCCTTGGATAGCTATCGAAGGGTAGTCTTTGACAGCTTTCTGAGAGCTAATGGAAGCTTTCCTGTTTGGTGAGGGCAAGTAAGTAATATTTACTCAGTATTGCATGCCTTGTGCAGTCGAGAAATCCATGATTAACTGCTTTATTTTTTTCTTAGCCTTAATGTAGAATTACTTTGTCACTGTCTAAATTTACTGAACCTTTTCTGAGATTTCCTTACACTGATTGCCATGAACAGCACAGTAGATCCTAGCTCTTGAAATATGCACTCTGAGAACTCCGACACATGGACTGAGATGTGTCAAATATGGCAGTGAATGCATACTTTTTCTGTATTTTATTTACTTATCTTTGTATGCTTTACCATGCTCGCTAAAGCATGATGTTACGCAATAAAGATTGATTGATTGTAATACTTTAAGTTTTTACACTCTTTATGGAACGGTGTTACGATGGCCTATGTAATATTTTTTGTGCAATATTAGTTGTGTTTTCTCTAAGCTTAGAATAGAATAGAACAATCAATTATAGTCTGACATGTATGAAAGTAACACTTCATTGTAGAAGACACTGAACAAATTGTATGTTGAGTTGTAACTGGCACTATAATTTTGTCTGTTTATCTCCACAGGGTACAAAGTCCATGAGACCACTTGTGATTCTAACAGAACACCCTGTTGAGTATAGTGATGTAAAAGTTAGTTCTGTTGGTCTGTTCGATGCAGAAAATAATGCTGCTAAAGCTAAGGATTATCGTGGTGAGTTGATTTTAATAATAACTTGTGTGGTCACCATACTTGAGTGGAACAAATAACACATTTGTAAGTGACTGATGAATTTCTAACAAACCTTAACAGTGTTAATCTTGCTGCATCATAGCAAAATAAATCTTGATAAACAGTGAACATTAAACAAGTAGAGATGGGTGGGGTGGGGGGTTGAGTATGAAATTCTTTGAATCTTCTCCTTTTACATGTTATATGTAAACAATGTGAATGATTTAACATTAAGAGTTGATTTTTTGAGCAAACTACTTCAATGCCAACACCTCATTTAGGTAGATTGTGCTGAAAGTTGGAGTGTATAACCACAATCTTGGTGTGTATTGTGAAATTAACGGTTTCTAGATGACAAGTTATATGTTTAACCTCAAATTTAAACATGAATCCTCCTTTATTATGGAAGAATTCTGGGAGAGTCTGTGTTGACACATTAAGATGTGATTTAAAAAGTGTATTACTGCCTGAGGTTTCATATATCTTGCATGTATTTTCAATATATTTCAGGATCGCTCATGAATTCTGTTCTTGGCCTTGTTTTTACAAGGCAAGAACTAATGAATAGCTGTGGTGTCAGGGTTTAAGGAGAGGCAAGGAGCGGCACAACTTACCTGTCCTAGCTGTTCATAATATTGATACAGTCAGAGGTATGTTATATTTATATATATATTTATATAAAATTATGATAGGTAATTTCTAATAATATTGCAAATCTTGTATCTGTGAACTGATCTTGTTACAATATATTTTTTCAAAATGAACAATTATTTCCTAAATGTACCACATACAATTCATGAAATTAAAACAGCAAGTGGAATGTATTTGGCATAGTTGTACAAGAAAATGTACCACAAAATTACTCCATGTGCCTACATGTACATGTATCAGCAGTTTCTAAACTTTTGTGTATACTTACATACAGTGTACATCAGTATCATACTCTTGAGTGATTATATATATTTTCTTTTTCTTTCAGTGTACCTTGCTGCAAAAGCTAAAGATACAACTTGGACGTGATGCCTAATAAAACTTTCAATGAAAAAATCCCAGCAGAGGTCGGTAATTCAAAATGGTACTGAAATGCTTTAATTGAAAAAAAAAGTAAATATAAAGAGGAAAAAAATTGAACCCCCCCCCCCAAAAAAAAAAAAAAAAAAAAAAAAAAAATTCTAGCGTATTGGTGAGATTGTTCATGAAGACATATGAACTTTCAATGAGTTTCAGTGCCTAATTTTGAAATACTGATCTGTGTTCAATATTGATAATAATTGACAATTTTGTAACATTCATTATTTTGAGAAAACTGTTTCAATGTCTTCTTCTGACTTATTGAACTATGGTACAATATTGATTTCCAATTACATTATTTGTAACTTTTGATTGTCTTATTGAGCTGTTGTTCCTTATACTGCCTCTCCTGACATTTATATTTCAAACAACGTCGATTCTGATTTTCAATGGTTCCTATTATCAGATATGTGTTGCACCAATCTGATTTTTTTTAAAAATGAAATAAATATAGTATTATCACTTAAATTTGTTTCGTTTACAGTGGTATATGCTTTTGTATGGCTTCTACTTACAGAACTTTGTGCATTTTGGTGAAAATATTGTTTGATAGTCAAGGTATTTGTAGCTATTTAAAGATCCCAGCTAACAATCATTTACTAAGTTGCTAGTGCATATTTCTCTACTACATCTTGATGGTAAGAGTGGTTGCTATCCAGTTTATTATTGAAGCATACTTGGCTTGCAACTGACAGACACTCGTACACTCAAGGTTGGATATTTTGACAAGTACAATAACTTGAACAGAATATCTATCAGCAGGTACGTGATAGCTATCAGATGGTAAGTAAGCCTTCTCTTATCATAGTTCATGCTCTGAGAATAGCTATCGGAAGGCTAATTTGTGTTCTGAGAATAGCTATCGGAAGGCTTAGCTATATATCTCTCTTCATGTAAAATACCCCCTAAGAATGGATAGCTATCGATAGGAAAATAGCTATCTTCGGGTATATGATAGCTATCATGGCTGAGCAATCCACCTCATTTACATAAAATGATAGCTATCAATGATAGCTATCGACGGCTAAGTTAGCCTTCTCATTTAAATAATTCGTGCTCTCACAGAGCTAAGGTATAGCTATCGGAAGGCTAACTAGCTCTCGATGGCTAAGTAGATACCTGCCTCTACTGTGTCTGAGGGTTATCACCACCTTGATGATAGCTATCAAAAGTCTTCCTTGGATAGCTATCGAAGGGTAGTCTTTGACAGCTTTCTGAGAGCTAATGGAAGCTTTCCTGTTTGGTGAGGGTGTTCTGTCACAGACAAGGAACACATGTGCTGCATGTCTGTGGTTCGATCTGTGTGTCACAAACCGTACCCCTAAAATTTCTACCTCAAGTTGTCTTGGCCAGTAGATGTTGTCTCTCTTGCATGATCATATAAATGTATCTGTAAGTGAAGCAAGTCACGTCATTTCTGACATATTTAATATTTCATGGGTGCACCATTGAAATTTTTTCTTACTCAGATATGTGTATAGAGTTGAAAAGTATATTTTACGGCTATAGTTACCGGACATTCCCTAAATGTTGTTTTCAAATCAATTAAAAAAATTGTGCATTTTGTCACGGACAAGAAACACTCTGTGCTGAATGCTTTGTTAACAAATGGCATGAATGCTACATTTGGAAATAATTAGCACACTGTCATTGGGTATAAAACATGGCCAACGTAGTACAAAATATGTAAATAGTATGCAAATGAGCATTTTCCAAATATGATTTAACGACCTGACAGTGTTACGTAATCATGATAAAATATCCTGAGATTATCACAGTCTACATGTCATAATCTGCAAAAGCAGCATACTAGTGCTTGATCGAAAACCGTGGCGTCATGTTCTAGTCTTCAAATGCTTAGATGGCAATGTTACCATCGTATGGCACGTCAATGGAAAGAAGGAAAACTTGCCCTAGTGGAAATGTCACTTTGATACAGAGTGGAAGTGAAAGTTCCGAGATTGTGGTAAGTGTAGCTCTATCATTTTGGAAAGTTGATTTCTGTTGTTGTGAATGTTATTGTCAATAGAAATTTTACATCCATCCTTGGAGTAATTAATTACTCAAAGATACATCTATGCTGACCAAAGATGATTTGCTACTCAATTTCCAGACTCCACAAACTTTTTTACTACGATCTCAAAACTGTTGTTCGATGTTGCACGTTTTTTTACCCATAAGTATGTGCACATATGGTGTTGGCACAGTGTAGACTACCATGCATTGACATTGTATGTCACATGTTTTGCAATGGCAAAGTGTGGGGCAACAGAAAGGTTGATTTTCAAGTGAAGATGGTAATTTTATGGTAACATGTCATTGTCCAAAACGTGTGAACAGTAAACATTCTACTGTAGAGTGGCCTTGCATTTCATTTGTTTTCTCAAAATGTTGAACTACTCACAGACAACTAAGAAGTTAGTTTTTTTCTCACTATGATGGCTACCAAAGGTTGCCAGTAAGGGCTAGCCCGAAGTGTCTAGGAAAAGTTGAAATTTTCCTTAGAGCTAATTTCTATTTTGTGGGTTGAGTAATGTATGGTAATCTATTCAATAACCCATGACCTCTAGGATATGTACATTAACATACATGATTATAATGTTTGTGTTCTTACTGAGGATTACATCTTAGTGTTTGTGTAGCAACCGTTTTGCAATTCTATGCATATCTTTTCTTATTCTGTGTATATGGTGTGAACTGTTTCTTTTGTCTGTGCTTTGTGAAGTATGATTCATATCACTACTAGTGATGTGATGTGACCCCTAGCTGTACCGTCTGTGGTTGCATTTTAGCCCACATAGTGTATTCCAAGTTCGAACTGGTGATACCTCTTATACTTAGTTTCAAATTGATTTCTCACAAAAAGGCAACTAAAGCTTGGAACATTTCCCTTGAAGCATGTCAAGAGAAAGGTTCTTGTATCTGAATGCCTTTTTCAGTTATTCAGTCTATACGATGGGATGTCTATCTAGGTTCTATGCTCAGTCATGATGGTATATAATCTCACTACTGTATATACATGTATGGTAATTGTGAGTTTGATGAGTGTGTAGACATTGTCATTCACACATTTTGGTTGATCCGTTGTGGTTATTTTTACCTCAGACCACTAAAGCCACTGTTCTCTGTATTACTAGCTGTCAACTACCTTCTCTGATCAGCTGTGTTATTTATATCATCAAAGTGTGGAGATGACTTTAGCTAGACCTCAAAAAATGTTCAATTAACATAATGAGAATGAAGATTTTTTTCCAAAAAGCCTTCAATCATCATATGGATATAATTGGAGCCATTTATAAATTGTATGTTTGTACCAATCCAAAGCATCTCACAGGGTTGAATGAAAGTGTATTCTTTGCCTTAGTAATCAGTAATAACATGTGTTATTTTGTGATGAAATCTATAAACTTTTCATTGACATGCACAAACAATTTGTACATGATACATGACCTGTGTGTTTCTCGAAGCACAGAAAAAATGCTGAAAACAAGACCCAGAAGCTAGTGCTCTGTACAGCAGTTTGAATTTCCCGCATTTGCATAGATTAGCCATAATCCTCTTTATATAGGGCAGTTGTGTCTATATTCAGTTATGTAATGCAAGTTTTAATGCAAGCTCTTTTCTTTGTTTTTCAGGTTAAATCTGTAATGACTGCCTTATGGAGGGTGAATGGATTGTGACAGTATATGATGAACTATGTGTGGGAAAGATCATAAAAACTAACTGGAAAAATGCTTTAGTACATTTTTTGGAAAAAAACTGGTGTTTATGATTTGTGGGGTGAAAGGTAATTCTGTTTGGGAGGGAAATTTCAAAATAGAAACTTTGTCTTGGGAAGGGGCTGAGATAAAGATAAATTTATGAAGTAAAAGTTAGATGTTTCAATATTACATTTATGCATCATGGTCTTTTTTCAACAGGTGTATGTGTGTGTGTCATTTCTCATTGTTAACTCTTCACCCTGGTTACAAAAAGAACTGTAGTTCTTGAGAATGTTTCAAGAATTGTTGTGCTTTGTATCAAACACTTTTTCTTTTTATATTCAGTATACCTTGTATATATGTGATGGTCATTGTTATTGTTACAAGAAAGTTCAATAGGTCAGTCACAAACACTCATTCGATTGATCTGCTCAGAGCAATGAAGTTTTGCAACCCCCCCCCCCCCCCCACCCACCCAAAATAAATAAATAAATAAATAAATAAATATTAATGTCAAAGCAAGAGTTCATGGTGGAAATTTTGTTGAGGAAGCTTCCAACACTGCAGCAACTAGGAAGTGGGGAACATAGAATTTTGGATAGTAAATAAACAAGAAAGGATTACTTTCAGCTGTATATCCCATCTACGATAGCTCTCCCAATATTGTCACTGTTATTATACTAGTTTGAAAGTGGTCATTTCTTTTGTCCTGGTCCATAATGTGTAACCTAGCACAGCAACTAGGCTCATTTAAAATTAATATTCAAATATTTTAAAGTAAATTGGCAATAACAAGGTGTAGATAGGGGAAATGATGGATAGTGTATAAAAGTAAAATATTTCACAATGTTTACATTTGATGCAACATTTGGTATTAAACATTATGGGATGGAAAATTTGATTTAAAAAAATAAGGGAATAATTCCTAAAAATACTGCAAATGGCACTGTAGCACAACTGTACAGTTTTTATAAATGTTTATCCACATGCCCAGGTCCATGTTAACAATAGGTGTTCATTTGCTGGATGACTATCCAGTTGCCTATCCAACCATGTTGCTATCTTTGCAATGTAAGCAATCATTTGGCTGTTGCTATGGGCGTGGTCATGTTGCTAGACATACTTGCATACATTATAAAATGTTTTTCTTCACTTTTCTATGAATTCTCGATATTATCTTTGCAATGTACGCAATCATTTGGCTGTTACTATGGGCATGGTCTTGTTGCTGAATGTTTACTCACTTGCCTACCTGAAGATGTTGTTATTTGACCAAAATATATTACCATCTGGTTGTTGTTAAGGGTGTGGTAATGGTTGCAAGGGCCAATTGTGTCAAAATATTTTAAGAAAATCTGCAGAATAACACTTTTAGAAACATCTCACCAAGTTTCAGTCTCACTGACCATGTACTTTTTGAGATATAAATTTTTGACCAAAATTCACATTTACAACTACTTTGCATATAACTGACAATATAATTTGCATCATCATGTCTTTTGAATCACCATGTCATGAACAAATCTGAATTTACTAGCCTTCAAAACTGTTCCCACCAAATTTCAGGCCAATCTACCCAGAGTTTAAATATTTTTACCAAAAATCCCATTTTTTTGACCCAAAATCACATTTCTGATGCAATCATTTTCATTTGAACAGTTTCCCAACTAGACACCAGAAGTAACATGACCACCAAATATCAAAGCAATCAGTCCCAGCAGTTTTTTATTTTAAGTTGTTTACACACACACACACACAGACAGACAGACTGACAGACAGTTTGCCATGCTTATAGCACTATTGAACCTTATCAGTTCAGTTGTGCTAAAAAGGAACCAATATATTGGCCAATACATTTATAGGGGAAAAATATATTGAGAGCTGACAATATATTGGACAATATATTGGCAGACTCCAAAAATATTGGCCAATATATTGGTAAACTCACAAAATATTGGCCAATATTTTGGGAAGTCTCAAAATATTGGCCAATATTTTGGCAAATACCAAGAAATTGGGCAATTTTTTGGCCAAATGGCAACTTTTTACATGGGTAAATCTTGAAAATGAAAGTGTCAAATGCAAGTTTATGTCATGATTTGATATGTCTACAGTGAGCAGCATATCTATTAACCCTTTATCAATCAAAAAAAGATACCTTTCCAAAGTGGAATAGAATTTCCGAAAATTTTCCGGAAGCTGTTATATATATATATATTCGCGCGCGCGCGCGCGCGCGTGTGTGTGTGTGTGTGTGTGTGTTATATGTATATATGTAAAATGGGGTATGCATCTCTAAACTTTACTTTATGTTACATCCACAGACAAACGCACAATGGGTGCCTTACATTTTTAGTACACGAAAATAAATAAAATATTACAAGACATGGATTATTAACTTGTAACCAACCTGAGTGTAGTGTCCACAGTCTTTGCCATCTGCACATGCCATTTTACTTATGTCATAGTCAAGTACTTCATCGTACCAAGCCTGTATCAAATTCTCTACGTCAGCACCAGCAACTGAACTAGCCGCCAAATTCTGACCACATTGACCGATTTTATAGTCAGCACTGCAAAGGTACAAAGGATAAGCTGAATAGATGATGCATATACCGTAGTGTATCTTTTTGTTGTATTTGCTTTAATGGGAGTTGTGAGTGATAGTAGTAGTTTGGTGATTAGTAGCGGTAGTAGTGAAAATAGCCTGGACTACAAAAAGTACAAACAGACACATATTGTCCTGAACATAACTTTTGGTCTTCTTTATTTTCAGAACTACTCAGCATTCTTGTCACATATCATAGTTTTCGATAATTCTCCGTATTCTTCTTTTATACAAGTATTATTATATTCTTTTTAAAAACACGTTTGATGACGTCATGTTATGGGTAAACAGCAGTGTAAACACAAATGTGTTGCCGACACTGTTCTATATACGAACATTTCAACTTTAAAACTTGTAACAATGGGTGTAAATGTATATTAAATTATTCTCACCTATCCATGTTACCATGTTTAAACTGACAGTTATCAGCCCAGCCCTGGGCCATGTCAGCTAAATCTTCGTTCCAATGCTAAAAAGGATAAAGCGTTTGAAAAAAAATCAAATGTTTTGATAATTTTGAATATAATAGTATACCATCAAATCTGATAACTAGACATCGAATTAGCACATCTAAAATGAGTTGGCACGCGTCCAAATGTTCACTGTTCGTCTGCGAACGTTGTACAGTCTGTGGAGTGGGGATGGGGGCGCAAATGAAACCAGAAAACGTTGCGTCTTATCTTGTTTCCGATATTTTCAATATACTGGTATAATATAATAGCAATAAACCACCCCCTGGGAATGGTATACCACTCGGTTTTGACCAGTGATCTCAATATATACACTCGCTATCGCTCGTGCGTATATTTCGTTCACTGATCAAAACCTCTTGGTTTACCATCCCCATGTGTTGTTTATAGCTTCAATAGTATACCATCAAATGGGATAACTTGCATTCCTATAAACTATCAGATGGAAATCATTAATGTACAAAATTACAGATTGTAGAAGACTTTTTAAAAATCTGCTTTAAATTATCAAATTAGTGCTAGTTATTGTTTTACTCAGTTGATGCAAATTTGCAGACATCTAGGGAGCTTTCAGTTATTACAAGGACAGGTCTGTGGTCTGTGGTCTGTGGTCTGTGGTCTGTGGTCTGTGGTCTGTGGTCTGTGGTCTGTGGTTTGTGGCATAAAATGGGATCCTCCCCCTCCCCCTAGTCAGTTGCACTAAACCGTGACCCTTTCTTAATATCCATTTTCTAAAATATGCCCCCACGAATATCGACTTGTAAAAAGTGACCAACACCTAATTCTCTAGCCCCCCCCCCCTCCCCACCCCCTGTAATTACTGAAGGCTCCCATACCTACCACTTTATTCATCGGGACATTCTTGTCTTGAGCTATGCCTGAACGCAGTTCGTTATGTTTGTTGATAATACGATCCATAGTTTCGGGGTCCAACCTATTTGGAACTATTATGGTGGGTGCATCGCGTTTCTGTCTTTCTCCAGGCGGCATCGGGGGAACCTCCACCAGTTTTGCACCATCAGTTCGCTCTACATCTCGCTTAGCAACCACTGTGACTTAAAAAGATAAGGACCCGAAAACTTGATTTACATATACATGGAACAATCACATATCTTGGCTTGAGTTACAGGCTTATAAACTATATATATAAGGAAAAAGTGAATATCATTCTTCTAATAATTAACGGAAAAACAATTAAAGGACAAATAAGACAGGTGAGAACATCTACAGTACATCTATGTCTGCTGAACAAAACTAGTACGAGTGTTGAAAGCTTTATGAACAAAAACTGATAATTTGTACTGAACTAATTCATTCTTACATGCCAGTAAGGAAAAACATTTTTCTTTCGTGGCTGGGGTGAACTCTAAATCTTTGAGGAATGAAATCTAGTCTATGGTCGTTATATAAAGGGCAAAACAATATAAAATGACACTCGTCCTCAACAACTGTAAAACCTTGTCTTTTGCAATATGTACACACTCTAAGTTCAACAGGAATAGGTGGACTACAACGACGTCCCACTTCTATTGCTAATTTGTGACTAGAACATCTGAACTTAGCAATTTTATGATTTTAACACACGAAATGTGCAATTCACGTTCAAGCACCGAATTAACATTTACATAACTGCGCATGCGTCGAGTCATTAAGTTAGCATGATCATTCTTGTCTGTAACAATAATAATGCCTAGGATTATTGAAATCATTATTGACAAAAAATCTTCCACTATCACTCTTGTTCATGTAAGAAGTTAAGTGAGCTCATTTATAAATAAACTGAAAAGAAGAGAGATCAACATACACCCTTGTCTGGTGCCAATCTTACAATTAAAGTAATTAGTTAGTCCACCTTTTCATAGAACACAAGATTCAATATTGTCGTACATAGATCTAAGAACTTTCAAAATGTTTCCATGTGTAAGTTATAAGATATTAATCTATGCCACAGGTACTTCTGGGTTTACACGATCGAACGCTTTGGAAAAGTCAATAAAAATACAATACGACGACCCTTTTTCTGTGATAGATATTTTTGAACTAAATATTGTAGTGTGAAAATATTATCCATTGTGCTGCATCCTTTTCTGAAGCCAGTTTGTGCTTCATTAATTATGGTGGTTTCATCCGCCCAACTCACTAAACGATTATTAATAATTTTAGTGAAAATCTTGCTCATAGACGTTAAAGAGAAATCCCACGAAAATGATTAATGTCACAAACATTGGTGGAGAACACCATTACTGTTTTTGAATATTTCATTTACAAGTCCATCGGGACCTGGTGACTTCAGTTTTGTAGATCACGTGACACTTGTGATTTCCGTTAATGTGATTTCTCTATCGACATCACCAAATGGTAAGTTAAGGTTACATAACTCCCATCGAAAGGTACAATCTACAGTCAGTGAGGAAGTATTCAGTAATTGTTTAAAATACTTTAACCATACATTTCAACCAAACTTGTCGGTGGGAGAACAACTTTTTCTAGCACCTCTAATTTCTTTGATGTTTTTTCAAAAGGGTCATTGGCATTAACGAACAAACCATTACGCTGTTTTGTTTTGTATTCTTTACTTTTGGTTCTACAAATTACTTTAAAACCCTTTCGTGCTTCAATATATTGTCTTAGATCACTTCAGCATTTGATCTACGGTAGTTATTTTTGAGTTCAACTTCTTCTTTCTTGCAAATAAACAATCTCTATCCCACCACGGTTTATTGTTATCACTACAACCCTTAAGTTGTTCATTTCCACTAGATATCATCATGCCAACTCCAGCCCTTGAGTAAATCTCAGTTAAAGTATTCAGTGCTTTGTCTAAGTCAAAGCATTCTATAGCCTGATAAAACACGTGATGCAACTGAGTGAACAAATCATCCTGTAATCTTTGTTTAAAATTCTCCACTAAACTAGGCTTCCAACGAAATTTGTTCCAAGTTTCTAGTTGTATTAAATGTTCGTTTACATTATCGGTATTTTTTACTACATCATCACTTGGGAAGAAAAAAACCAGCACTGGATAGGAAAGTGATCCGAAACATCCAGCGTACCAACTATGAACTCATGAATATAATTAAATAAAGATGAGCTAAGTATTACATAATCGACTATGCTGACTCCATTACTCGTACAGCAGGTGTAATTCCCTTCACTATCACCTTGACACTGGCCATTTATTAAATGAACATGTTGCTTGCAACACAATTCAATTAACGATCGACCAAAATTATTCACTACACTGTCTCGCGATTTTCTTGGTATTTCAAAGTCGTCTGTTTCATAGTCCAGTTGCTGACAAGTGTTGTTTTCCTCACAATCTACAACAAAATCAGGTAAATTCCCAACTCTCGCATTTAAGTCTCCAAATAATATGAAATCAAAGTTTTTATCAAACTGTGTACATAATTCAACAATATAATTTTCTAACCTTAAAATACCACTTGGTTCACCCTCACTGTAAATTTTAGAACCATCAGGTGAGAAGTAGACACCACAAACAATGATATCATGTGGGCATTGAAGAGCTTTTCGGTCAATTAGTAGACTGTCGACAGTTGTTCGTGCCTTTTTGCTACGTTTTATCAAAAACTAAAGTTGTTGCCTCGCTCCGATCCGAAGCAATACTATAACCGCGTACCGATTAGCAACAGCAAGTGCCGGAGGCACGAGCCTTCGGCATTCGCAGTTCCCATCAGTACGCGTTAGTATTCAAGGCGACGACTTTGTTTTAGATGAAACGTAGGGACGACCGACCGTTGACAGTCTAGTCAATTGGCAAAAATACAACATTCTTCACTCACGCTAAAGTCCAGAATCCTTGGTCAAAATGCCCCGCGTTTTCTGTAGCGAGTCTTGTACGATAGGAACTTAACGATAATCGGTTGCGGTTGGTCTTTTTTCGTTCTTACGTTAAGTCTATGTGCTCGTTCAATTTGTACTTCTTTCTCATCGTCCGCTTTTCCAATGTCTAATTCTGTCTTTAGCAATACACCAACCATGTTCTCACAGTCGTCCCATGTCTCATTTCCTTCTTCCTTCAATTTCGACAAGTTTGAGAACGAAGTACAACAGCTTCGCGTTCCAATTCTGCAATTCTGTCTGACATTTTTTTATTTTCCTCAACCAGTTCGTCTTGTTTCGTTTGGATTTCATTCACAGTTTTCGTAACCTTTCTCTTGTCATACTTTAGAGATTTAATGTCTGCACGGATAACCTTTAAGATTGCTAGTACATATTCACCTGTTTCGTCCTCAGTATCGACGTCATCTATGTCTAGTATATCACCCCTCAGGCTCCTAGATAATTTCATCTGTCTTGTCTTAGGAGGGTCTGGATTAAGTTCGGCATCACCGGCTTGAAGTAGAAGACTGGGAATATACGATGTGGTGACAAGTTCATGTCTGACACCAATTTTCAAATATTTGAGTTTCCAGGTGACACTTTGCATTACATCACTGATGTGGAAACGTAGCGCAATTTCGTACGAGATTTTTTCACGGTTTTCTGGGAGACGTTTCTTAAAGGACAGTCTACCACTACTTTCTAACCATGAATAAAGTTGGCCTTTACCTCGAAGAATAATTTACCTGCCTACCAATTTTTATTTCATTTAGTTCAAACAAATTTGCAAGACCGGACGGAGCCCAAACAAAACGCAGCTACACTGTTGCTGGCCAGGGCGCCATATATATATATATATATATATATATATATATATATATATATATATATATATATATATATATATATATATATATATATATATATATATATATATATATATATATATTTATAAATATATATATATATATATATATATATATATATATATATATATATATATATATATATATATATATATATATATATATATATATATATATATATATATATCCAAATGCAGGTTCCAGATCTTCTGGTGTAAAGTGCTCGATACGGATGTAGAGCTTGATTAATGAGTGAAAAAGTATATATATATATATATATATATATACATAAACTCAATATATGTAAAATATCTATGCTGGAGTAAACAGTGCTCAATACATATGTGTGTAGAGGGGTGTCAATAATACAATATCAAGCAAGTATCAGGCAAGATACACAGGAACCGTATACGTAGACACAGTGTTAGTGTTCCACGCTGTTGCGATCATCCTACATCCTACCTAACATGACGTGCTGCGGTCCATCGATAAGCGTAAGGATGTTATCTTAATTTTGTTTGATCTCTCGGCTGCCTTTGATTTGATACGATCGACCACGATATTTTGCTCTACAGACTGCGTCATAGATTTGGTATTTCAGGAACAGTTTTAGACTGGTTTAGTTCATATTTAGTATAATTTACGAGGGAGGACGCAGTGCGTGAGTGTCGGGTCGATCGTGTCAAAGGCAACTCCTTTCGAGTGTGATGTTCCCCAAGGATCTGTCCTTGGACCAGTTTTATTCAGCTCGTATACAGCACCTTTGGAGGACATTGTAACCCGATATGGTCTTGAATCCATGTTGTATGCTGATGACTCCCAACTTTACATAACTTGCGAGGGTGACCAGGTTCCCATTGTCAAAATTGAGTCATGTACTGATGAAATCAGGATACACTTTTCCTCCACGTTTGCGGGTGAAGGCCCCGTCCCTCCCTGTAATGTACAGATTGGCGATGTCTATAAACACCCCTCTAATATTGTTCGAAATCTTGGTGTCACTATGGATACTGAGTGTACCATGTCAGCCCACATGGCTAATTTGTGCAGATCGGCCTCATATGCTCCCTGGAAGATTGGTAAAATAATAATAATAATCCTTATTTAGACTCGATAGCCTCATAGGTATAATGCCTCTTTTCATCAGGAATTGCCTTAATCAAAATTCCACTGAGAAACTTATCCATGCGTTTGTCACTTAACGTCTTGATTATTGTAATAGTTTACGGTAATGTTTGGCCTCCAAGCATATATATATATGTATATATATCTCATATATATCTTATATATATATATACATATATGAGATTCGGAAATGATTCAGAATTCTGCAGCTCGTTTAATTACTAGTCGAGGGAAGTGTAACCACATTACCCCTATTCTCAAAGAGTTGCACTGGCTACCAGTACAACAGCGAGCAGAATTCAAAATTCTCTGCTGAATATTCAAAGTTCTTCACGGTTTTGCACCTAGCTATCTTGATCAGTTACTATAATACTAACTCAGTGTAGCACCAGCAGTGCTCGACGCAGTAACTCACGGAACGAAATTTACTTACACCAACCCACTCAGCAATACTGCTTATTATGGTGACAGAGCATTCTCAATTTGTGCCCCACACTTGTGGAATCGTATATGCAGAGTGTCACTACATTCCAGGCATTTAAACCTATTTCTACAACAAGACTTTCGCTTGATATTCTGTTTTGTACTGTGTTTCTGTGCTTTGTGAAGCGCATTGTGATAGTTTTATGGAATGCGTTATATAAGAATATTAGATTAGATTAGATTAGATTAGATTAGATTACATTAGATCATGGATGATATGGGTGCCATAGTGAAAGTATATTCTATTCTATTCTATTCTATTCTATTCTATTCTATTCTATTCTATTCTATCTTATCCCACCCTATCCTATCATATCCTATCCCATCCTATCCTATCATATCCTGTCTTATCATCTTAGCATAAATTAAAGATATAACTTTGACAAATTGGCGAAAGTTCTGAGTGTCATTACCTTCTTCAACCGGGTTTGATGCAACCACAGCCACACAAATGAGTAGAATAACGCCGAGATACATGGTTTTCTGCAGCGTCGATTAGTCTGTAGATGACGAAGTGATTCTTTCTCTCAGAACTGTAAGAATTACTTGGCATATAAACTGAGGTACATGTATAACGTGTTCCTATATATATACCTTCATGCACAAAGTGTTTTAATGACTTCTTTTCAAAAGTATTGATGTATACAATATTGTATGTCACGCCTAACAAACTTAATTATCGCTTGTAATATTACTAGCAAATATCTGTATTGAAAAAGCAAATATTGTCACACTGAAACGAACAAATTTATTTTGAGATTCTTACGGAAATTTAAAAGGTCAGCAAAATAAAGTGAATATATATGAACAACAGGTCAACTACTACAAAATGGTGATAACAAGTTATTTCCCTCCCCCCACTCGTCCCCTCCTCCCACTCGTCCGCCTTGAAGTGTATTCCATCACATCACGCGTGCACTTGAGGGTAAGCACATTTTTGTAGCTGTCGCTCGTGCAAATACGGCTGCAGAATAGACCAAATCACTCATGAAAATAACTTCTGTGTGCCCTGTTGTATGTATATCGTTCTAAGTGTTGTACAACCCATAACATCAAAAGTAAAGCGTTTTATGTATGTACCAGTTTGTATACGAAATTCAATAGTGTAACATTTAACCTGAGAACACCTTTATTAATTCAACAATAACAATATTTTTGCATATAATTTAGTTTGTCGTAATTTATTGAATTACAAGACTGACTTGTTCTGTTGTTTCACATTTTCTTCAAGTAGCACTAGCACTAGAGGTTCAGTTGTGCTAAAATGTTTGAGTAAAACCTTCAGAGCTTCCCTAGGACACCCATGAGAAATGGACATATCCTAGTCTAAAGCCCCCCCCCCCCTACCTTTTATTGTCAAGATACCATTAAACTTTCTTTAAAAACTATTGCAACCCTGCTAAGTCTATGTTGGTGCTGTCTTGTAAAGCTTCGAAATTATTGACTAAAAGGGTCTAACCAGGTTGAAAATTGGCTTTGTGTCAAAAAACCTCCAGGACCCCAATGAGAGATGTACATATTCCCATCTTGAGCTGCTCCTACTTTTGTTGTCAATATGCTATTAAACTTCTTTGTGAATATATTTACTCTGTGTAGTCATTAATTTAGAATGGTATCTGATAAAGTATTTGTGAGACAGTCAAGCAGTCCACTCTAAGACACAATCAAAATACCCGTCATGTAAATATGATATTGGGGTGGGTTGGGGATGGGGGGTGTGTCATCATGTGTGTCATCATGTTTTAGAATTAAGTCAGTGACTCTTCGTTGAGAAAATGGTTCTAACCCCCCTCCCCCCATTGATATAATACATACATATATAGATATTAATATGAGATGCATCACTACCACTACCACTACTACTACTACTACCACTGCTACTACTACTACTACTACTACAACCACTACTACTACTACCACTACTACTACTACTACCACCACTACTACTACTACTACCACTACTACTACTACTACCACTGCTACTACTACTACTACTACAACCACTACTACTACTACCACTACTACTACTACTACCACTACTACCAATACTACTACCACTACTACTACTACCACTACTACTACTACCACTACTACTACCACCACTACTACTACCACTACTACTACCACTACTACTACCACCACTACTACCACTGCTACTACTACCACCACTACTACTACCACTACCACTGCCGCTACTACTACTACTGCTACTGCTACTACTATTACTACTACTACTAATACTACTACCACTACTACTACCACTACCACTGCCGCTACTACTACTACTACTACTACTACTACTACTACTACTGCTACTGCTACTACTACTATTACTACTACTAATACTACTACTGATAATTTTAGTTTTTAAATAGCACTTTCCCACTTTGTGCTCAAATCACTTTACAATTATTACCCCTGGCAAGGATCAATGGCAGGACAATGGCCCTTTATACTTCCCTCCCAGGGAAGCATACAATCCACTGAAGCCTTTACAAGCACATAGGTTTAAAGCATTCACATTGCAATCTCTATCCTACCAGGTCCTCAATTATACAGTTAGGTTGACTCAGGCACAGTCATAGTTCAAATCTTGCCCAAGGACTTTACCCACTCAGAAACAATGGTGGACAGGGTCTGGAACCTGCAACCTGCAACCTGCAACCTGCTAAATGAAGGATTTTCATAATTATGCTTTATGATCTCAAAATTCCACATATTGTGATGTGTATACTATGACAGGTGCTATGGCCATTGTCTTCTTTCCTTCACACTTCAGTACACTTAAAAATGACACATACATGTAATGCATAAAGGAACAAACATAATTTTTTGTTGTTGCTTTTTTTGTCCTTATCATAGGCATCATTTAACGCCTGGTTAGTCTGGTATACATACAAATGATTTGATATTGATGTACAGTAATTGGACTCTAAAAACTACTAACAGTATCATGTTATGTTGTCAAATTTTAGTTGCCTCTCCATTCTTATGTTATGTCCATTTCCACATTATATGCCATGGTTAAATAATTTATCATGAATATACTAATAATCAAAGGTACACCTCCAAAATAAAGAGACAGTCATGATACACAAACCATTTATCTTGTGGGTAACTCTTTTATTTGAAATACAGAATAAATCACTTGTTTGTCAATATACAAACTCTGACTATTTGGCAAGAAATAAAAAACTTTTAAGTACTTACTGTAAAGGTTGTAAGAAAGTGGAATTCTGCACCAATACAACTGAAAATTGTACTATTACCATGGCAACAAAGCTTTACATCTGATTAAATTAGCATTAATTTACATTATTTGCAGATTTATGTTCCTTAAACCAGTGACTGACTGTGAAATGGTTTTAAAAACATCTAATACTACTTTCTACCTCAGATGACAAACAGAACATATCTTTATACACACTGGATTGATCAAATACAAAACAATGCTTGAAAAGATTAAAACAGAAAACATTTACATGACAAGAAAAGAGACATAATTTCTGTCAGCCTTTTCAAACATTCACTGTATTTACCTGAAAATGGGGTATTAGCTTATCTCAAAATCAGCCATTTGCAAAAGTATTTTGGAGGCACGTTGGCCAGAAGTAATATCATTGATATCGAAATACAAAATTTACAAATTTACTTATGCAGACAAGAAACTATCCAGTTAGAGGATTATGATGAATACATTTTATTAACCGTAATACAATATGTCTAGTCTGAAATAAGTTGGTTAAAATTTTGTACAGCAAACTTAGTTTTTTTGGGAAACAAATATACAGAGACATCCTGGAGCCCCTCTTGTCTTAATTATACAGACTTCCTGGACCCCCTCTTGTCTTAATAATGTCATTTGTACAGATATGGACCCCTCTTGTCTTAATAATGTCATTTGTACAGATATGGACCCCCTCTTGTCTTAATAATGTACTCACCAGACTGACAAAGTAATAACTATGAAAAATATTGTGTTTTTACATGCCACCAAAACAGAGAATTGATTAGTGTTGTGATAATAAATGTGCATAGAATACATACAACTTGTAATCCTTATATATCATAGTATTCATACTCTGGCTTCATGTTCCACATGTACTGACTATTTCATACAGGTGGATGTACAACAATGATGTAGGCTCACATGTACTGACTATTTCATACAGGTGGACGTACAACAATGATGTAGGTTCACATGTACTGACTATTTCATACAGGTGGACGTACAACAATGATGTAGGTACACATGTACTGACTATTTTATACAGGTGGATGTACAACAATGATGTAGGTTCACATGTACTGGCTATTTCATACAGGTGGATGTACAACAATGATGTAGGCTCACATGTACTGACTATTTCATACAGGTGGACGTACAACAATGATGTAGGTTCACATGTACTGACTATTTCATACAGGTGGACGTACAACAATGATGTAGGCTCACATGTACTGACTATTTCATACAGGTGGATGTACAACAATGATGTAGGTACACATGTACTGACTATTTCATACAGGTGGATGTACAACAATGATGTAGGTTCACATATACTGGCTATTTCATACAGGTGGATGTACAACAATGATGTAGGTTCACATGTACTGACTATTTCATACAGGTGGATGTACAACAATGATGTAGGTTCACATATACTGACTATTTCATACAGGTGGATGTACAACAATGATGTAGGTACACATGTACTGGCTATTTCATACAGGTGGATGTACAACAATGATGTAGGTTCACATGTACTGACTATTTCATACAGGTGGATGTACAACAATGATGTAGGTTCACATATACTGACTATGTCATACAGGTGGATGTACAACAATGATGTAGGTACACATGTACTGGCTATTTCATACAGGTGGATGTACAACAATGATGTAGGTACACATGTACTGGCTATTTCATACAGGTGGATGTACAACAATGATGTAGGTACACATGTACTGACTATTTCATACAGGTGGATGTACAACAATGATGTAGGTTCACATGTACTGACTATTTTATACAGGTGGATGTACAACAATGATGTAGGTACACATGTACTGACTATTTTATACAGGTGGATGTACAACAATGATGTAGGTACACATGTACTGACTATTTTATACAGGTGGATGTACAACAATGATGTAGGTACACATGTACTGACTATTTCATACAGGTGGATGTACAACAATGATGTAGACTCACATGTACTGACTATTTCATACAGGTGGATGTACAACAATGATGTAGGCTCACATGTACTGACTATTTCATACAGGTGGATGTACAACAATGATGTAGGTACACATGTACTGGCTATTTCATACAGGTGGATGTACAACAATGATGTAGGTTCACATGTACTGACTATTTCATACAGGTGGATGTACAACAATGATGTAGACTCACATGTACTGACTATTTCATACAGGTGGATGTACAACAATGATGTAGGTACACATGTACTGACTATTTCATACAGGTGGATGTACAACAATGATGTAGACTCACATGTACTGACTATTTTATACAGGTGGATGTACAACAATGATGTAGACTCACATGTACTGACTATTTCATACAGGTGGATGTACAACAATGATGTAGGTTCACATGTACTGACTATTTTATACAGGTGGATGTACAACAATGATGTAGGTTCACATGTACTGACTATTTCATACAGGTGGATGTACAACAATGATGTAGGTACACATGTACTGACTATTTTATACAGGTGGATGTACAACAATGATGTAGGTTCACATGTACTGGCTATGTCATACAGGTGGATGTACAACAATGATGTAGGTTCACATGTACTGACTATTTTATACAGGTGGATGTACAACAATGATGTAGGTTCCCCAGTTCTTGGTGGTTGCCTACTTCAAATAAAATTGATGTTATTTATTATTTAAGGATTGTTCACAGGAATGATGGGAGTTCAACAGTGTTAATACATCCATGAAAGGTTCACAGTAATTTAGCATATCAGATGTAGTTAACAGTAAGACGTGCTGATTTAGAAAAGTGGGGAGTACTATACCAAAACTACTTGATGTGATAAAAGAGAGGAATGAAAACATGATATATTTGGCATTCACTATCTAGTACTTGAAGGATGTGTTAAGTCTCCCTTTACAGTTAATAATGCCATTTAGTTGTTGCCAAGGGCGTGGTCATGGTTGCTAGGGCAAATTGTGTCTTAATGATTTGAACAAACTCTGCAGAATAACACTTCCAGAAACATCTCACCAAGTTTCAGTCTCAATGACCAAGTACTTTTTGAGATACAAGTTTTTGATGAAAATTCACATTTTTACACCTAATTTGCATATCACTGGTGAGATCATTATATGCTTAATACTCCTTCATCTATACATCCCCAGATGCATCCCCATTAAAGTTCAGCCCAATCTGCTCAGTGGTTTAGGAATGAAAGATTTTTAACCAAAAAGGCACATTTTTAGCCCTAATTTGCATATTACTGATGGAATCATCATGTCGTCACAAATTCTTAATCTAAACATCCCTAAGACAGTTTCCATAAAATTTCAGACTAATCTGCCCAGTAGTTTTTGAGTTTAAAATGTTTTACCCAAATCACACACCTTTGATAAGATCATTTTGATTTGAACAATTCCCCAACTAGACACCCAAGGTAATACACCAACCAAATATCATGGCAATCAGTCCAGTGGTTTTTTACTTTAAGTTGTCCACACACACACACACACACACACACACATGCATGCACGCATGCACGCACACATACGCACACAAACACACACAAAGACAAACAGATTGCCATGCCTTATATCAGTTCAGTTGGGCTAAAAACTGTTTGACGTTTTAACAGTTAATGATTTCTACAAACACTGCTTGAAGTGTTCATTAGTTCACACTTCGGTGGGGCTTTTCAAAAGGTTTCATTCAAACATAGACACTATCCGTTAGTGTAGGGTCTATGATTCAAATAACCAACTTGATACATGTATTACTTGTCACTTGATACATGTATTACTTGTCACTTGATACATGTATTACTTGTCACTTGATACATGTATTATTTGTCACTTCTATTAATGCTGATCTAGAACAAAAGATAAACCCATACACATATAACTTGAAGATACATAGCAGCCTTTGTGAAGTCTCTAAACTAACTCTAGTTTCTTCTTCTGAATATTTTGAATAAAACACATGATTCTTCTCTGTTTAAATGCACTTACATACAATCCAGTAAACAACATGTTAATAACTTTTATAGTGTGCCAACATTCAACTCATTCATGTTAGGAGTTGTTATATTACTACTTAGGAAAAACACTATTCAATTTGACTATTTATCTTAATTTACAGTACCTCACATTAAACACAACAACTCTTGTTTACAGTAATTTGTTTTCTACTGAACATCGTCGTGTATCTCTTCTTTAATTTTTTTAAAATTGTGATTCTAGAAATAGCAGTCTGTTTAAGAGTATTATTGTAACACTATCTTGTCATTCTTTAGTTACTGTCTAGTATTCTATGATTACCAAAGTAACGGCATGTAAATAGTATTCTATTGTGATTAACAGTAAAATTGGCAGTTACATCATCCTGGTTATGCATTCATTAAATCTCTAAAAGATGACAATATTTCATGTTTTCTATTTAAATCCTAACACATTTTACATTGTTGATAAGTTTACGCTATGAAGGAAAAATTGCAATTTTCTCTTAGTTTTGTGCAGGTACAAGAATATATACTGGGTACACTAACAAGACATGTAATAAAGATATATTAGTATCCATATGATGGGAAAATTACAGTATGTTTAATCTATCCATCTAGTATAGACTATCTTGTATACAAACAGGACAAATGAAGTCATTCCCACTGCTTCACTAAAATCTGTGTTATCACAGACCCTAACTTTCTTCAACCAAAAACGAAAACAAAAACACATGAAACAAAGATAAGAATACAGAGATTGTGGATGAATAGGAATGTAATATCTGTCTTTAGTAAAATAAACAATAATTTTATATTCTATTTGGAATGATGGATTTTAATTACATCTTTAATTAAACAATGTTTACTATAGTAAAAAGAGTGTATCCAACCCTGAATATACCTCACTCTTCTAGCAGTAGTATCTGTCAGTCAAAATACTAGGTAAACACTCCTAAATAAACTATTACCAACCACATTCAATGTATTTTAACTAACTGGCTTGAAATAACATCCTGAATATAATAATCACTTTACATCTTTCTTTCTTTTTTATCAATCTTCTACTTCCTGAATTGCATATTTAGTCTACCAAGTTTATTTGATAAATTTAATTCCACCTTTTTTATTTGATATATGTTTGCTATCAAACATCCTGTGTTCCTTGTTTAGTACATTCAATTTATATCTGATAGAATGACCTAAAATGACTGAATTGTAGAATTTCTATTTAGATATTAGTAAACATGTAAGTGTCATACAATTCAATACTTAATGAGTTTTGTTGCTATTCAGTATTTACAGTCCTTTCATCTCTTAATAGTAGCTGTCAGAACCCATGTAATATTGGCCATATATTGAATACATAATCTTGACACTTTCCATATCTTTTGTCAAATTAAAAATTAACTTCAAACACTGGATGTGATGATCTTAGCTTACTACTATTTTATCAGTGGAGGTATAAGGATTTAGATAGGTGCATTCTTCATTCAGGATTATCTACATGTATATCAATAGCCCCATTTTGAATGTCTACTTGTACCAAAGTAAAATCGACTTCATGAAGATAATTTGCAGTTGTCTAGTATGGACATCAAATTTCCTTTATAACTACCACCTCAGTTTTTACAAAACACTCATTCACAGTCACATTTTCTTATGTTGTTTTCTTCTTCAATACATGTACCATTAGAAGTAGTAAATATCTAAATGAGTTCCCTATATTGCATCACTGCTGAGAATGATATCTTCAATTTTGTATATACATCTTGTTTAATAGTCTATGTGTCTTAACACAGTTTACTAATACTACACTACACTAGTGTATTTAAACATTTACTGAAATATAATAATGAAAGATGTCATATTATGAAAGATGTTTATTGCAAACTATTTACCAATTCTCCTTTGTCTAAGCACTCAATACACTAACTTAGTGTTTAGTTTTACATTTCAGGAAAACAATAATGACCAGCATATTTCCATGACAACCTATATTTAAATTATAACCATGTTTAGAGATTTCATATTTGAAATGCCAGTAAGAAATTTTCTTCTAGAAGGTATGATAGGAAATGCTGAAAAATCCTGACTCTTTTAACTTCAAATAGTGACAATGTAAAATGTCATTGTATTATCCTTCCATAGTTTATGATTGATGAATCAGTAAGTGTTGATACAGGTATGGTAGTATATTACAGCAGTAAATAAAGTTGGTTTCTGGTTAGTGGTAACAAATTAAAATGGCACAAGCTCAGTTTATAAGCTTTTTAATCCAGTGAAAATTCCTGAATAAAACCACATTCCAATATAATTAATGTCAATACATGTCTTCTGGCATTGGTAGAACAGTTCATTGAAGTGGGAAGTTTCTGAACATTTTTTGGTACATATCATGAGTTACGCCATCATATTATTAATGAGTTACACCATCAGATCATTAATGAGTTGTGCCATGGATCATTTATGAGTTATATATTGATATCAGGTGTGAGTTCTTAATTGCAAGTAATAGTTATGTGTGCTTCAGTGGGTTTAATACTGTGAGTACCTACAGTAAAAACTAGGCTTACACATGTATAAACTCAGCTTGTGCCCTTTTAACTAACAAGATTCTATAATTTGATATATTAAAAGAAGACAAAAAGAGTAATGTCTTCAGTCTTTGTCACTCTAGTTACAAAACTCATTCCCATGCTTCCTTCAAAGTCAGTGATCATGTTACAACATACATAATTTTAAAAGGCAAAAATCAACTCAAAGTATTCATATATCAAGTAATTATAGAGATAAAGCCATGGACATACTTGTCTTCAAAGATGATGACACAAAAGTTTTCTATATGTTACAAAAATGTACAATAAATGAAATACCATTGAGGGGAAAAAATGAAGTACAGAGTTGACAGGATTCATATAGCCTGAAGTATCAATTGTTTCATGACATGGAGATGTGACAATGACACATAGTTATCAATGGAACATATATGTAGTCTGTTTTGGATAAAACTTGAGTTGTACTCTGTATAATAATGTATAGAAAATCTGGTTATAAGGTAATATGACAGGCACATGGCCAGCTTTAGTGGGACACACAGATAATAAAAAATCTGGTTACAACATAATGGGACAGGCACATGGCTAACTTTAGTGGGACACACACTTATATGTACGGAATGTAATCACAATTCAGGTGTTTAAATACCTCAAGTTAAAAATTATCATGTGTCACTACTCTGTTGTCTGCACAATCTATATTCATAAAAACTCGACAGGTGGTTATTAAAACATTTCTGAAACCTGTTCATGTCATTGTCCATCCATCCTGTCCAGTTTTACAACTCAAACATCAGCAATGATACCAACATCTCTTCCTTTAGTGAAAATAACATTTCAAAGTCTGTTTATGTCATAGTCCATCCATCCTGTCCAGACTTAACTCATACAACAGCAATAGTAATATTGTCTCTTCTGTTGGTGAAAGTTGCATTGTCAAAGCCATCCGAGGCAACTCCAAAATGTGTAAAGTATCCAGTTAATATTTCTTCCGCCTAACAGAGAATTTCCTCGCCTTGTGTGCAAGCTCTGATGTAAAATGGTCAAACCTTGTACCCATGCTATCTCGTAATGGCTGTTGGAAAAAAATAAATTGGAATCATAAGTTCAACATGAGTCAAAAACTTGAAATTGTACAATATTTGATATTATCAACAATGATACATAATACAAAACGCTGCTCATGACATTTTCTATGGCATTTGTTAGTTTTGTTGAAATATGTTTGGTTGCCAATATTTTTTTAAGCACTGTACTTACAAGGATGTCATGACAAACTAGAGATGTGTGGCTTTCTGTAGTTAGGTATACTGCCACTAAACTGGGGTTTGTATTTTAGTAAATATTAACAATGCAATAGGGGTGAGGTGGGGGTGAGGTGGGAATGTCTTAACTTGGTTAGATTGCATGCATATGTTTCAAGACTTGATAACAAACAGTCCTGCACTTTACAAAGTATAAATTATGCAATGTAAGTTTCATGTTCAATCTTCTGTATATTACTGTGTCCCATTTCAAGTGTACATTTCACAAGAACGCTGGTAAATTGGGAATTACCAAAACATGCAGTACTCACAAAACACAATCAAGGAATGAAAAAAAAGTGTTTTCTTCAGCTAGTAGAAACACTTTTTACCAAAATTCTATGCAAATTTGTGGATTGCGATCAAGCTAATTACAAGATTTAATCATAAATTTGACTATATAGAACTGTGTTCAATATACACAAATTAAACAAATTATCATTATGAAATGATTTTTTGGGGAAGGATTTCTTTCATAAGGGTCTAAATTAAATGTTAACGATAGATAATTAAAAAAAGTTCCAAGTCTATAAAAATACCTTTTATGATTCCACTAGTGTTTATTTTGAGCAAGTTGTGTTTTGTGTCAATTCCATGCAGTGTCTTTAGATTATGACCACTTGGTTAGAGCAAGACTTAGTTGAGTAAATGTAGTGACTTTAGATTACAAACACTTGGTTAGAGCAAGACTTACTATAGTTGAGTAGGTTATACTCACTGATTTAAGTTTGGGAGTTCCTTCAACATTCAACTGGGATGTGAATGGCTGTAAGATGAGAGGAAAGGATCATACAAATCATGCAATGTTATTTCAAAGTACAATGAACTATAGCAATTATTGTACAATTAATAGTGCACTTATTAGATATATCATCTCTTGGAGATTCTAACAATTAATGATGTCATGCACTGGGGGAACAATTACATCATATGACTAAGGATGGTAAATAAACACACTATGACAACAAAGCAGGTTTTTTTGAGTTGGTGAACACTTATAAGTGCTCTGCATCTACTTACGTTACATGTGGAACTTTCACACATCCAAAGAGCAAATTAACACACTGCAGAGGTATGCAACACTTAGCGAAGAGATTTAGCAACACTTACACAACATTGCATCACAGATTTAGGAACTTATTAAAGCAACATTGAATCAACATTCAGGAACATTGAATGAAAGATTTAGTAACATTAAAGCTAGGGATTGTTATTAGGCAATAAAGCACTATCATGTTAGTACATCTTCATTACCATTTTTTTTTCAAAAAATCACTTTGGCCAAGTGAATGGCAGCGTGGCACTCTTGCTCTTGCCTATCACACCTAGGAGTGGAATTCTTCGCTATAAAGTTAAACAAAAATGTCTAATTAAGAATATAATAAAAAGTAAATAAAAATATTAACTAGGAAATTAGTACATGCAGGCAAAAGAAACAACATTTCACTGCATCTTGTGTGGTTAAATAGATTTTGAGAAATAAGAATATAAAATTGAGCCTAAAAGTACAGCCTACAGAAGACCTTGGTTTTGGTAACATTCTGAATTCACCTTGGACTCTAAAATATTCACTTTGGACTCTAAAATATTCACCTTGGACTCTAAAATATTGTATTTGTATGTTGACAACAACTCTGTTTAAATCTTTTGTTGATAACAAACTACAAATAGAAACCCAGTCATATATTGTGACTTTTTGTTATTTCATATTTTGGCATTATATCCCAAATGAATGTTTCATTTATTATGCTTTCAAAATAAGAACCTAAGTTTCATAGAGTGTTTCCATTGTATTGTATAACCTCTTTGGGCCCGTGACCTTCATTGCACATAAATTATCAATCTTATAAATTATACTATCCTAAATCTAAGACCCACTATAAATTATCAATCTTATATACTATCCTAAATCTAAGACCCACTATAAATTATCAATCTTATATACTATCCTAAATCTAAGACCCACTATAAAAAGACCTGAGCCAAAATGTTCATCAAATTACTCCTTCCCTATGAACATTACAACTGACTTCTTTGCTACTGAGTCTGTGGTTGATTTTTTCTTTCTGTGATTTTACAAAATTACTAAGTTGTTTTCAAAAAAACTTCGACTTGTATGACAAAATCCTATACATGTAGAAATAGTCTATATGGCAATCTGAATGACGTGTATAAATATGTACACAAACGTTTATTAATATGAGCTGTCATCAGAAATTACAAAGCACTTCAAAATGTTACTGAAAAGTATCACACAATACAAAGATTAGTAGTCAAACAGTAATTCATCACTGGTTATTCAGTAGTCTCTTAATAGTTCAATACAGGTTTGAAAGTTATTTGAAATTGATAACTAAGAGTAATGAAATGTCTAAATTCTATTTGAGATCCTTTATCAAGTCAGCAATGAAGTATTCAAACAGAACACAGAAATAAGACATAAGTACAAAAGAATTAAACATAAAAACATAAAACATCAGAAAGGCAAAATCACTCCAACCTTGTGAAAGTCAATCAAAGACAAATATTCACAGACTCACAAATACATCCACATATTAATATTCATAGTGCATTGTTATTAGGATTTACCCACACACCGAAGCATGCATTAGAATGGCTGAAATGCACAACAAAATTTATTTCACAGGAACAGGACGTGCATTGCATTTTTGCAGCGTGCATTTTTTGCACAGATATTTAACATACTTTCAGCACACACTCAATCATAACTTACGTCGATAACACTCCTTGAAAATGTTAAGAAATGAGAAAATGAGATTAAAGCTAGTATCTTTGAATGTACATCTTAGCAGTGTTCTCCCAAAGGCTACACTAAGTTCGAAATGTTACAGCCATTTTGGTTCATCACTTTAAAGAGATCTCATTGATGGATACATTACCAGCAATATGCTATGATTTCAAAAAGATCTACAGTAAATGTGTACTCAAATGGTTTGAATCATTGACAAAATTTGCACCTCAGTGGACTTTTTTCAATAATTTAAAATGATACTATTGCATATGGGCACAATCACACTAAGAACCACCTAAGCAAAGACCTTCTGAGAGCACTGCATAAAGAATGAAAGTAAATGTATGAAATGCATGTATTCTGTGTATGTATGAAATGCATGTATTCTGTGTATGTATGGAATGCATGTATTCTGTGTATGTATGAAATGCATGTATTCTGTGTATGTATGGAATGCATGTATTCTGTGTATGTATGAAATGTGTGTATTCTGTGTATGTATGAAATGTGTGTATTCTGTGTATGTATGAAATGCATGTATTCTGTGTATGTATGAAATGCATGTATTCTGTGTATGTATGAAATGCATGTATTCTGTGTATGTATGAAATGCATGTATTCTGTGTATGTATGGAATGCATGTATTCTGTGTATGTATGGAATGTGTGTATTCTGTGTATGGATGGAATGTGTGTATTCTGTGTATGTATGAAATGTGTGTATTCTGTGTATGTATGGAATGCATGTATTCTGTGTATGTATGAAATGCATGTATTCTGTGTATGTATGGAATGTGTGTATTCTGTGTATGTATGAAATGTGTGTATTCTGTGTATGTATGAAATGCATGTATTCTGTGTATGTATGAAATGCATGTATTCTGTGTATGTATGAAATGTGTGTATTCTGTGTATGTATGAAATGCATGACTGTATTCTGTGTATGTATGGAATGTGTGTATTCTGTGTATGTATGGAATGTGTGTATTCTGTGTATGGATGGAATGCATGTATTCTGTGTATGTATGGAATGTGTGTATTCTGTGTATGAATGGAATGTGTGTATTCTGTGTATGTATGGAATGTGTGTATTCTGTGTATGTATGGAATGTGTGTATTCTGTGTATGGATGGAATGTGTGTATTCTGTGTATGTATGAAATGTGTGTATTCTGTGTATGGATGGAATGTGTGTATTCTGTGTATGTATGGAATGTGTGTATTCTGTGTATGGATGGAATGTGTGTATTCTGTGTATGTATGAAATACATGTATTCTGTGTATGTATGGAATGTGTGTATTCTGTGTATGTATGAAATACATGTATTCTGTGTATGTATGAAATGCATGTATTCTGTGTATGTATGGAATGTGTGTATTCTGTGTATGTATGGAATGTGTGTATTCTGTGTATGGATGGAATGTGTGTATTCTGTGTATGTATGAAATGTGTGTATTCTGTGTATGGATGGAATGTGTGTATTCTGTGTATGTATGAAATGTGTGTATTCTGTGTATGTATGGAATGTGTGTATTCTGTGTATGTATGGAATGTGTGTATTCTTGTGTATGTATGGAATGTGTGTATTCTGTGTATGTATGGAATGTGTGTATTCTGTGTATGTATGGAATGTGTGTATTCTGTGTATGGATGGAATGTGTGTATTCTGTGTATGTATGAAATGTGTGTATTCTGTGTATGGATGGAATGTGTGTATTCTGTGTATGTATGGAATGTGTGTATTCTGTGTATGTATGGAATGTGTGTATTCTGTGTATGTATGGAATGTGTGTATTCTTGTGTATGTATGGAATGTGTGTCTTCTGTGTATGTATGGAATGTGTGTATTCTGTGTATGTATGGAATGTGTGTATTCTGTGTATGTATGGAATGTGTGTATTCTGTGTATGTATGAAATGTGGGTTTTCTTTGTATCTAGAAATGTGATAGAAGTTTAAAGATGAAATGTTATACACATACAGTCAAATATCAAAATTTGTTATCATGAATAATTGGTCAATCATCTATAAATTGATTACAAGCAGTTTGATCTTTTAACTGAATTTTTAAGTCTAGCTCAGTTGGTCAAAACATATTAAAAATTGTATTTTGAAATTTGAATAATATATTCAAATTTCAATGAGTACTTAGCTTTGCAGAAAACAGAGAATAAAGAAACTTATTCAAGCTCACGAGTCATAGAATATTAGTTAACATGGCCTGCAATCACTATGTAATATTCCTTTTATGGTAAGGGAAATACCCTGTACTCTGCTAGGCATGTATAAGGAAAATACCCTGTACCCTGCTAGGCATGAATTAGGAAAATACCCTGTACTTTGCTAGGCATGTATTAGGAAAATACCCTGTACTTTGCTAGGCATGTATAAGGAAAATACCCTGTACCCTGCTAGGCATGTATAAGGAAAATACCCTGTATCGTGCTAGGCATGTATTAGGAAATACCCTGTACTCTGCTAGGCATGTATAAGGAAAATACCCTGTACCCTGCTAGGCATGTATAAGGAAAATACCCTGTACCCTGCTAGGCATGTATAAGGAAAATACCCTGTATCGTGCTAGGCATGTATTAGGAAAATACCGTGTACCCTGCTAGGCATGTATAAGGAAAATACCCTGTACCCTGCTAGGCATGTATAAGGAAAATACCGTGTACCCTGCTAGGCATGTATAAGGAAAATACCCTGTACCCTGCTAGGCATGTATAAGGAAAATACCCTGTATCGTGCTAGGCATGTATTAGGAAAATACCGTGTACCCTGCTAGGCATGTATAAGGAAAATACCCTGTACTTTGCTAGGCATGTATAAGGAAAATACCCTGTACCCTGCTAGGCATGTATTAGGTAAATACCCTGTACTTTGCTAGGCATGTATTAGGAAATACCCTGTACTCTGCTAGGCATGTATAAGGAAAATACCCTGTACCCTGCTAGGCATGTATTAGGAAATACCCTGTACTCTGCTAGGCATGTATAAGGAAAATACCCTGTACCCTGCTAGGCATGTATTAGGAAATACCCTGTACCCTGCTAGGCATGTATATGGAAAATACCCTGTACCCTGCTAGGCATGTATTAGGAAAATACCCTGTACTTTGCTAGACATGTATAAGGAAAATACCCTGTACTTTGCTAGGCATGTATAAAGAAAATACACTGTACCCTACTAGGCATGTATTAGGAAAATACCCTGTACCTTGCTAGGCATGTATAAGGAAAATACCCTGTACCCTGCTAGGCATGTATAAGGAAAATACCCTGTACCTTGCTAGGCATGTGTAAGGAAAATACCGTGTACCCTGCTAGGCATGTATTAGGTAAATATCGTGTACCCTGCTAGGCATGTATAAGGAAAATACTGTGTACCCTGCTAGGCATGTATTAGGTAAATATCGTGTACCCTGCTAGGCATGTATAAGGAAAATACCCTGTACCCTGCTAGGCATGTATAAGGAAAATACCCTGTACCTTGCTAGGCATGTGTAAGGAAAATACCGTGTACCCTGCTAGGCATGTATTAGGTAAATATCGTGTACCCTGCTAGGCATGTATAAGGAAAATACTGTGTACCCTGCTAGGCATGTATTAGGTATTGTAACTAAACTTACCTGTGGACGGCAAGGGTCCTGTAACATTTGGTAGGCATCTTCAAATGAAGCCCCTTGTGATTGGTTGGGTGTCCCTCCACTTGAGAAGCCATCAGGGTACTATAAAGTTAATGAGGAGAAGACTAGAAATGGACAACTAGCAGACTTTAAAAATCAACTTCAGAAACTCACACTTTGTTAACTGAACAGGTTCAACAAACTCACACTTTGTTAACTGAACAGGTTCAACAAACTCACACTTTGTTGACAGAACAGGTTCAACAAACTCACACTTTGTTAACTGAACAGGTTCAACAAACTCACACTTTGTTAACTGAACAGGTTCAACAAACTCACACTTTGTTGACAGAACAGGTTCAACAAACTCACACTTTGTTAACTGAACAGGTCCAACAAACTCACACTTTGTTGACTGAACAGGTTCAACAAACTCACACTTTGTTAACTGAACAGGTTCAACAAACTCACATTTTGTTAACTGAACAGGTTCAACAAACTCACACTTTGTTAACTGAACAGGTCCAACAAACTCACATTTTGTTGACTGAACAGGTCCAACAAACTCACACTTTGTTGACTGAACAGGTTCAACAAACTCACACTTTGTTAACTGAACAGGTTCAACAAACTCACACTTTGTTAACTGAACAGGTCCAACAAACTCACACTTTGTTGACAGAACAGGTCCAACAAACTCACACTTTGTTGACTGAACAGGTTCAACAAACTCACACTTTGTTCACTGAACAGGTTCAACAAACTCACACTTTGTTAACTGAACAGGTTCAACAAACTCACACTTTGTTCACTGAACAGGTCCAACAAACTCACACTTTGTTGACTGAACAGGTTCAACAAACTCACACTTTGTTAACTGAACAGGTTCAACAAACTCACACTTTGTTCACTGAACAGGTTCAACAAACTCACACTTTGTTAACTGAACAGGTTCAACAAACTCACACTTTGTTGACAGAACAGGTCCAACAAACTCACACTTTGTTGACTGAACAGGTTCAACAAACTCACACTTTGTTAACTGAACAGGTTCAACAAACTCACACTTTGTTAACTGAACAGGTTCAACAAACTCACACTTTGTTCACTGAACAGGTTCAACAAACTCACACTTTGTTAACAAAGTGATTGAACAGGTCCAACAAACTCACACTTTGTTAACAAAGTCCAACAAACTCACACTTTGTTAACAAAGTCCAACAAACTCACACTTTGTTAACAAAGTCCAACAAACTCACACTTTGTTAACAAAGTGATTGAACAGGTCCAACAAACTCACACTTTGTTAACAAAGTCCAACAAACTCACACTTTGTTAACAAAGTCCAACAAACTCACACTTTGTTAACAAAGTCCAACAAACTCACACTTTGTTAACAAAGTCCAACAAACTCACACTTTGTTAACAATGTCCAACAAACTCACACTTTGTTAACAAAGTGATTGAACAGGTCCAACAAACTCACACTTTGTTAACAAAGTCCAACAAACTCACACTTTGTTAACAAAGTCCAACAAACTCACACTTTGTTAACAAAGTCCAACAAACTCACACTTTGTTAACAAAGTCCAACAAACTCACACTTTGTTAACAAAGTGATTGAACAGGTCCAACAAACTCACACTTTGTTAACAAAGTCCAACAAACTCACACTTTGTTAACAAAGTCCAACAAACTCACACTTTGTTAACAAAGTCCAACAAACTCACACTTTGTTAACAAAGTGATTGAACAGGTCCAACAAACTCACACTTTGTTAACAAAGTCCAACAAACTCACACTTTGTTAACAAAGTCCAACAAACTCACACTTTGTTAACAAAGTCCAACAAACTCACACTTTGTTAACAAAGTGATTGAACAGGTCCAACAAACTCACACTTTGTTAACAAAGTCCAACAAACTCACACTTTGTTAACAAAGTCCAACAAACTCACACTTTGTTAACAAAGTGATTGAACAGGTCCAACAAACTCACACTTTGTTAACAAAGTCCAACAAACTCACACTTTGTTAACAAAGTGATTGAACAGGTCCAACAAACTCACACTTTGTTAACAAAGTCCAACAAACTCACACTTTGTTAACAAAGTCCAACAAACTCACACTTTGTTAACAAAGTCCAACAAACTCACACTTTGTTAACAAAGTGATTGAACAGGTCCAACAAACTCACACTTTGTTAACAAAGTCCAACAAACTCACACTTTGTTAACAAAGTCCAACAAACTCACATTTTGTTAACAAAGTCCAACAAACTCACTTTGTTAACAAAGTGATTGAACAGGTCCAACAAACTCACACTTTGTTAACAAAGTCCAACAAACTCACACTTTGTTAACAAAGTGATTGAACAGGTCCAACAAACTCACACTTTGTTAACAAAGTCCAACAAACTCACACTTTGTTAACAAAGTCCAACAAACTCACACTTTGTTAACAAAGTCCAACAAACTCACACTTTGTTAACAAAGTGATTGAACAGGTCCAACAAACTCACACTTTGTTAACAAAGTCCAACAAACTCACACTTTGTTAACAAAGTCCAACAAACTCACACTTTGTTAACAAAGTCCAACAAACTCACTTTGTTAACAAAGTGATTGAACAGGTCCAACAAACTCACACTTTGTTAACAAAGTCCAACAAACTCACACTTTGTTAACAAAGTCCAACAAACTCACACTTTGTTAACAAAGTCCAACAAACTCACACTTTGTTAACAAAGTCCAACAAACTCACACTTTGTTAACAAAGTGATTGAACAGGTCCAACAAACTCACACTTTGTTAACAAAGTCCAACAAACTCACACTTTGTTAACAAAGTCCAACAGTTCATTTACATTGTTTAAACACAATATTTTAATCAGCTATTTAGGAGGGTTGAACCATTTCCAGTAAAAGGGTTAATGTATTTTTCTAGAGTCAACAATTAGCATAAAGTAAGGTACATGTATAAGTTTAGTGAACATACCAGAAGTCTGACTTTGAGTTTGCAAAGCATTGATAGTTAGATGGTTACTTACCTTAGCACTATACAAGGCTGAGATCCACTGGCTATGCTCATATGCATTCTCACAGCAGACACTTCTACTGTTGAAAGAGAAAGAAAAGATCAGAGTGAAAACTAAGTCCTATTGTCCAAAACCACAGTGAAAAACATTCAGTATTTCAGTATTTCATTTGTCATTAACAAGTCTGACTGTATTTGTCATTTGTCATTAACAAGTCTGACTGTATTTGTCACTTGTCATTAACAAGTCTGACTGTATTTGTCATTTGTCATTAACAAGTCTGACTGTATTTGTCATTTGTCATTAACAAGTCTGACTGTATTTGTCATTTGTCATTAACAAGTCTGACTGTATTTGTCATTTGTCATTACCAAGTCTGACTGTATTTGTCACTTGTCATTAACAAGTCTGACTGTACTTGTCATTTGTCATTAACAAGTCTGACTGTATTTGTCATTTGTCATTAACAAGTCTGACTGTATTTGTCATTTGTCATTAACAAGTCTGACTGTATTTGTCATTTGTCATTAACAAGTCTGACTGTATTTGTCATTTGTCATTAACAAGTCTGACTGTATTTGTCATTTGTCATTAACAAGTCTGACTGTACTTGTCATTTGTCCATTTGTCATTAACAAGTCTGACTGTATTTGTCATTTGTCATTAACAAGTCTGACTGTATTTGTCATTTGTCATTAACAAGTCTGACTGTATTTGTCATTTGTCATTAACAAGTCTGACTGTATTTGTCATTTGTCATTATCAAGTCTGACTGTATTTGTCATTCGTCATTAACAAGTCTGACTGTACTTGTCATTTGTCATTACCAAGTCTGACTGTATTTGTCACTTGTCATTAACAAGTCTGACTGTACTTGTCATTTGTCATTAACAAGTCTGACTGTATTTGTCATTTGTCATTAACAAGTCTGACTGTATTTGTCATTTGTCATTAACAAGTCTGACTGTATTTGTCATTTGTCATTAACAAGTCTGACTGTACTTGTCATTTGTCATTAACAAGTCTGACTGTATTTGTCATTTGTCATTAACAAGTCTAACTGTATTTGTCATTTGTCATTAACAAGTCTGACTGTATTTGTCATTTGTCATTAACAAGTCTGACTGTATTTGTCATTTGTCATTAACAAGTCTGACTGTATTTGTCATTTGTCATTATCAAGTCTGACTGTACTTGTCATTTGTCATTAACAAGTCTGACTGTATTTGTCATTTGTCATTAACAAGTCTGACTGTATTTGTCATTTGTCATTAACAAGTCTGACTGTATTTGTCATTTGTCATTAACAAGTCTGACTGTATTTGTCATTTGTCATTAACAAGTCTGACTGTATTTGTCATTGACAGTACAAAAATGCCAATGGCATTGAACTTTGGACTTTATGGAATATTTCATCCTCTACCAATACCACTAAGTTGTATACCACACATCTTAAAAACCCTATAAGTTGTATACCACACATCTTAAAAACCCTATTACAATATCAAAGATTACTTCCTAGGAGATTTATCTATCATGACATCCCAAGAAACATAGCAATTATAGTTTTTATCCCCTGATTCCCATACCTACTGTATGTTCAATCAACTCACCTTGTCTTACCATCCTCTGATCTGAATGTAAATGCATAGCTGCAAATGGACAGTCAATAAAGTTAAAAGACAGTCATGTCATTTTTTCATAATAAAAGAAGATGATAATATGACAGAACCCCATAATGTCAGAGTGCGAATGTGGCATACTCAGGGTATTTGCACAAGTGCTTGCAGTGTTCTCTGCACCCATTCTTTCACGAGCATAGCAAGTGAAAGCGCAGCAGAAAACACTAGTATGCACACTCTGGTACAAATGTAATAATACCACTATTGTGCACACACACCAGTGCAAGTAATCTCTGGTACATATGTAATAATACCACTAGTGTGCACACACACCAGTGCATGTAATCCCTGGTACATATGTAATAATACCACTAGTATGCACACACACCAGTGCAAATAATTTCTGGTACATGTGTAATAATACCACTAGTATATATGCACACACACCAAGGCAAGTAATCGCTGGTACATATGTAATAATATCTATCATGTCAATGGTTTGAACACAGTGAAAGTCTTCTTGCTTTGAGTAGATATAAAACTTTCTTTTGAGCTATTCATGCCCATTTCATTTGAAAGTGGTAGCAGACTCAATGAGTGGAGAAATATGGGTAGGTATGTGTATTTTTTATCTTTTGAAGTCATCAAACTCTTGCACTAAAAAAATACCGCCAATGGCGTTGTAGCACAACTGTACTGTTTTTAAATATGTTTATCCATATGCTAGTCCATGCCAACGATAGGTGTTCATTTGCTGAATAACTATCCAGTTGCCTATCCAACCATGTTGCTATCTTTACGATATATGCTACCATTTGGCTGTTGCTATGGGCATGGTTATGTTGTTAGATATATTTGCATACATTTGTGTATGTTTTGTTCACGTGTGTATGAATTCCTGATATTATCTTTGCAATATATGTGATCATTTGGCTGTTGCTATGGGTGTGGTCTTGTTGCTAGGCATATTTACTACATTTTCTGAATGTTTATTCAATTGTGTATAGATCCCTGTTGTTATCTTCGCAATATATGTGATCATTTGGCTGTTGCTATGGGCGTGGTCTTGTTGCTAGGCAAATTTACATACATTTTTTGAATGTTTATTCAATTGTCTATTAAACCTTGTTGTCTTTGTGAAATACACCACCGTTTGGCTGTTGCTATGGGCGTGGTCATGGTTGCTAGGGTATTTGCCTACATTTTTTGAATGTTTACTCACTTGCCTACCAGATGATGTTATTTAACCAAAATATACTGCCATTTGGTTGTTGCTAAGGGCGTGATCATGGTTGCTAGGGCCAACTTTGTCAAAATGTTTTGAAGAAAATCTGCAGAATAACACTTTCTGAAACATCTCACCAAGTTTCAGACTCATTGACCAAGTACTTTTTGAGATAAACACTTTTGACCAAAAATGAACATTCTTACACCTAATTTGCATATCACTCATGTAATCATTGTATGCTTAATATTTCTTTGTCCATACATCCCTAGATGCATTCCCATTAAATTTCAGCCCAATCTGCTCGGTAGATTTTTAACCAAAAAGACACATTTCAGCCCTAATTTGCA